>NC_056746.1:728138198-728215698 GCF_019279795.1 Protopterus annectens | reverse complement strand
AAAGAAAATAACATGGCATCACACTAGAATAATCATGTACACATTTGTTAATCTGGGAAAAAGAAAAACGATAAGAAGAAAGTTAGGAATAAACATATGCAAAACAGTTTGAGTGAAACAAAAAAGTATGGGAATGCAGAATCCTAATAAGGAGGAGAAGCTGGAGAGCACCAGTGTTCATATGTTGCAGGAATATTAACACATTTCTTAAACCAAAAGACATACTATTAAGCAGTTTGGTTATTGAGAGATAGAAAAGATAAAAGGGTTTAATTGACAGCAAGCGCCTGAGGGCTTATTGATTCTGCTACACAGTTTTGGAGTATTAATTAGAGGAAGCAGCTGTCTGTCTTATTGATTGAGTTTACATAACGTTGTCTAAATGCAGAGAGTAAAAGAATAAAGTGAGATTTTCTACTTCACATGCTTTTGCACAATAGGTTAAAACCTGTATTATAAGCTGGCCTTGGGTCCACTTAAGTATAAAAAAATATGTATTTTGTGGAGTATTATCATGTATTTGTAGTGAAAACATTTCAGTATGTTCTAGTGTTGTACAATTTTATACTAGATAAAACTCTGAGCATGCATTAGGCAGAATATCTCTTCTTTGTATTTAAGGGATAACCATATTTAATTGTTATTTGGGTTAGTCAATAATTTTACAGACCTTTTCAGCCATAAGCAGCATCATAAAGACAAGACTAAATGCGTTATTCATGGACCGTGTAGAGCATCTAATGAAGCAGTATAATTTGTGGATTTGATAAGAGCAGGATTACCTATTCATGCTGTTGTCATACCCTCTGTAATGGTATTGGCTGCATATGGTACTGTCTTGTAGTGTCTATGGTGCTTTTGTGCCAGTGCTGTATTAGATCTACTTCTGTTAACATCACCATCAAATTGGGTTGTTTGCTTGAAAAAAGTAAAATAAAACGTTGTCTGTGTCACCTGCACCCCCCCCCAAACTTATAGATACCAACTCTGAGATCACCCTACCTC
Source organism: Protopterus annectens (assembly GCF_019279795.1). Taxonomy (NCBI): domain Eukaryota; kingdom Metazoa; phylum Chordata; order Ceratodontiformes; family Protopteridae; genus Protopterus; species Protopterus annectens. Next base: position 728,214,693 of record NC_056746.1, on the reverse strand, counting down.
TGAAAAAAGGGAATATTCTGAAAAATAGCATCTCAGAGTTAGTATATGTAAGAACATTCTTTTGCTCATTCAGTCTATATATTTCTGGACTCTTTCTAGTGTCGCATGACATTTCAAATGGTTACTTTACTTGTGATATCAGGGCTTACAGACAAGATACTATTGAGTGTGTGGTAAGTGGATGATTCCTGAACCTTTAGATTCCCTAGAACATCATCAGTCATTATTATTTTGTTTTACTGTTAAGTGAAATTGGCATTTATCAGCCACATTTCAAATGGTTTGTCACTTAAGTTAACAAATGTAAACATCTAACCACTGGGATAGAGACAAAACCCTCAGTGGTTAGCTTATGTATAAGTAAAGTGCATTGAAGATTCCTGCCTCCTTCTAAGTTAAGTTTTATCTGTTACATGGCACTAATATGCAAAACCAGCAAGTCTAACATATGAAGACAAGCTGTGATGTAGCTGTAATGCTCTCCAATACTGACTATCAAATTTATGTTTATATCTCTCCAAATGTCCTCAAAACTAATATAAAGTTATTTAAACCCAGAGGACCTGTTTTACAAGTAAACCATCTCACACTGTCCAGCTGCAGATATTCCTGACAAAGAGGTTTATTTGTGTGACTAAATACTTGAATCTACAAAAAGTTAGTAAAGTAAGATTTGAGCACTGCACAGATGCTACACTATGAAAAAATAACAAATGCCTTTGGATGTTATGTCATGCCAGAACTGCCTTTCCTCCTGAGGTTTACAGTGAAGTAACTGCAGTTATGCTTCTGCCTAAATTTCTTTTTGGATTATTGCTATTCACTAACCTGTCCTTCTACTTTATAACAGCATTGAGATGGCCATCAAGACATTGCCAGGCTTGTTACCAAGTGAAGGTAGACTTAGGGCTTGGTTCCAAAAGACTTGTTCTCAGTAGAAGTGACCACTTACAGGTCTTTTGGAATCTGGATCCCAGTGCAAGCCTGTTTATAGACAGGCTTTACCCCAAACTAAGTCACTTAAACTGACAGAAAGTCTTTCAGAATCATGGGACATGCACTGAGAGGAACTCTTTTCGAATCTGGCCCAGTATGATCTTTTAATTTTATGGAAGATTATCTGTCTTGAATTTACAAATATTGATACTGTAGTCCCCAAGTTGACCTTTGACATAAACTCCTTTTTTATTTCCCCCTCCACCAATTACCGCTTGTCTGAAATGATGCAGTTCAACAAGGTGCCAGTGGCCCAAAGGGAGATATTAAAAGAAAAAAAAAACAAGAAAACAAGTACAAGTTTAGCAACAGAGCTTGTTGTACCGTCTTTTCTTGGTTATGACCTATACTTTTCTTTTACATGCAGGAGTCAGAATAAGAAACCCAATTAAGTCATAATTACAGAAAAAAATGGGACTAGAGATATATTACATTTATTTTAACCAACCAGCTTAAACAAGTTTTCAACTAAACGTAACAGTGACCAAGGACAATTTCTCAGCTTGGGGCTTGCAACTTAGAAGCCCTCAGAATATTGCTCCCATTTCTTGTATATGTTTTCAAATAAAACGTACATGCTTCTCAACAATTCTATACTTTCTACATTATCTATCTCAGTGAGACTGATGCTTGTACCTGTTTTAGATAATACATTTTTGTTATTCAGTTTCATTGACCAAGTTATAAGAAAAATGCTGAGCTGTCAATTCTTTGCAGCCTAAACAACTTATATGCTTCTTCAATCTGGTTCCCCTCACCTACCCATCTCCTCAGCTCCCTGCATTAAGGATGGTGCTGTTTGTGTTCACTGTTTATAAATTTTGCTTTTATTTCAAGACCCCATTTTAACGATCTACTCCTTAAATCTTTTTTTTTTCTGTCTGAAAAATATGTTTAATGGTAACAAACAGTTCATAATTATAACCTTATCCTTTCTCATGTTCAGTTTTTTAATTATGCTGCTTACTATTTCTGCCACATTTACAGTATGCATTAGCACTAATTTGTTTATTTTAAAAATCATCATTTCTATGTAAGTTTTTTCACTAAAACATCAGATTTCTGCATCTCATTTTCTATTACTAATAGTAGCTTCTGTTACAGGTTTAACACATTGAATATATTTTTATAAACAGTTTCCTATACCTGAGCTATTTCAAACATGTTTAAAAACTGTAAACATCTTTAGTCCATAACCCACTTTAAAGACTACTATTAATTTCATAGACTAGTCAGTGTTTTACCTTTTCTTGAAAGTTCTACTTGTTTGTATGTTTTTCCACCACGCCTTCTGATTATCAAGTCAGCTCCAGCCCTGGAGTGACCATCAAGCAGCCATAGAAGTGCTTATGTACTGCCTAAAATTTCAACAGTGAAGATACTTTTCTATTTTTCTAACTCCTAGCCCGTCCCTTTGGGTGGGAAATGTGTGCCCAGCACCACCATGGGAGCCACTATGCTTCCTCATGCATGCGTATGAGCATCCTTGCAAATGAAATTACTGTAAGTCTTTTTGCTTGCTTTATTATCTATTTCTTACAGCAAAATAATGGAAGAATTAACAATCATACCTGGATCTGCTTTCTGCCATCCTGCCCCTGTGTATCCTTTCTGCTAGCATCTCTGCATTTCCAGGTAGAACAAGTCTTTTCTATATTAGCTGCATTACAGTCTGCTACAGTTCATTGTCACCCACTCTGTCATGTATTCATATCATCCAGATGCTGTTCCTTCTTGATCAATTTTCAACATTGTCCATCTTTTCTCCCTGCTTTTTAATTATTGCTCTTAGTTCCTACAGCTCAGTTTTAATTGTTGCTTTATCTTCCTCCAGAACCTGTACCTATCCTTGCAGCCTTTCCAAACTCATTTTCTATTGTCCTTTTGTTCGTTTCAGACAGCTCGCATCCTGGCCAGCTGTGATTATCTTCTCAAATGCAAAAGCTACTCTTTATTTTGAGCTTTAGAAGCACCATCTGTTCCTCCTTTTGACTGCTCATTAATCTTTCATTCTGGGTTGTTGGTTTTTCCCCCTCTACCTTGGACTATGACAAAAGGAGATACTGCCAGCCAAGATATCTGGAGTTTTGTAAATAATTATATGTCATTTGTGAATACTAACATGATCTATATAGAAGTCTAGCAAAAAGGAAATACTGCCAGCACAGCTGTCTGGAATTTTATAAATACTCATATGTCATTTGTGAATATCGACATGATTCATATGCTTGTGTTACAAATGTATTAGAACTTTATGTCGTATAAGATGGTTTGTACAGACATGAATGCTGAAGAGATATGTTATAGAGTAATCAGCTTAGAGATGTGTCCGCAGTGTACCCTACTGGCAGAGAACAGAAATGTACATAAACTATTGTAAATGTGTAAATGTATATATTTTAACAGTGGAAACTGGAATACAGAGGGTTAACTTGCAAAACTTCAGAAAAATATTTGAAATTAAATTATGTTGTAACTGTGTCACAAAAGATGGTTTCAATGCAGCAAAGAGACAGGATGTCTGAAACTAGGAAGCCTTCTGCGTTGTCATCTAATTATTTTATTGATGTATGTCTTCCAGCAGCTGCAAACATCTGAGGGCGATTTATTTTCACAGGAGATACTAATTGCTGGCAGTTTCTAGCAATGGGGGTTTAGCTGGGGAAGTAAAGTCAGATGACAAGAAGTGATGTCATGCTGAAAGTATCCCAGCAGCAATATTTGAGATATAAATTTAAGAATTCTCTGAGAGAGAGAGAGAGAGAGAGAGTGGATTTTGTATTTTGCCTTTGACCTGACAGCATCATCTGGAAGACCCACTCACCACATCTGTCTTTCCTGGCTCTGTAAGTAAGTTAACTAAGGTTCAATATTTTCTCTTAGATTCAGGCAAGAATATAATGAAGTCTAGCTTAGATATTTTCTTTATTTATTAGAGATTGTCCTGCAATGTTGTTTTAAATATTTCCTGTGATTTTTAACTCTGATGTAACTGTGATTATTTACTGAGTATTTTCTTTTTCTTTTGTTATTTGTTATTAAATATATTTAAACCTTTCAATGTGACTGATATTTGTGGGACATATTTAAGCTCTGAGAGTATTTACATATTTGTTTGGCGATACTGTGTGGGCCACTCCTAATAGTCTTGCTCATGGTCAAACTACCATTTGGATTAATAGTAACATTACACAGTAGGATTAGACACCCTTTGTTAAGGGCCTTAAAGTAGCTGATAAAGAGTTGGCTGGTATAGTCTGGGCAAACCGGGACATAATTAATAAGCTTGTGCCTGCCTTTCCCAGAAGAGTGTGTGTGTGTGTGTGTGTGTGTGTGTGTGTGTGTGTGTGTGTGTGTGTGTGTGTGTGTGTGTGTGTGAGTGTGTGTGTGTGTGTGTGTGTGTGTGTGTGTGTGTGTGTGTGTGTGTGTGTGTGTGTGTGTGTGTGTGTGTGTGTGTAAATTAAATCTCAAAAAGTGTGTATATCAGCTACTTGGGCAGGGACACGAAGCACTGGTTGGACAGAGAAGGTTCTGGAGGTCTTGGCTTGGCCACTCAGCTGAGATCTCAACTCTATAGCTGTGCCAGTGTGGAGTCTTATTGGGCAAATGGAGAACGAGGGAGAAACCAGCCACAGACTGATTGTGTTCTCTGTGTGCTCTTAAGGGAAATTCCACTTTGTGAGTGTACTTGTCATCCTCCCAGTGTGTACATCCCCCACTGTTGCCAATGGTGAGGATTGAGGTTCCTTGATTAATGGGCCATTGGTGGGGCATCACATGGACCACTATTTTTGTCCAAGTACTTTCTTATTTGTGACCTGTCCCAGATCATGCTTGAAAAGGGTCTATGGACCCTGTTCACCAGTGAATAAATAAAGCAATACATTAAATAAACTCATAATTACAATCAAGAAATATAGAATGTTAAACTTCACAAAGAAGGAGAGTGATCAGAATTTTAAGAGGAGATGCACAACTATCTGGTGATAGTTCAATAACCTTTGTTGTGATCAGTTGAACTACAGAACTATAAATACAAATGAGAGGAATATATATATACTAATCCGAGATTGTGATATATTGGGGTATTCTACTTATTCTGAAAAAAGTGATCCTAGAGTTAGGAAAATGATTAGTGGGGGGTAATTACGCATATGGGAAGGGACAGGAGGTTAAGACCCCTGCAGAAACTCTTGAAAATGTAAGGATAAATTTTAGAATTTAAAATGTTTCTGTTGAATCACAATGTATTGTTCACAGTATTGGAACTTCTCTAATCAGATCTTGTGGGATATCTACCATTTCTCATCTCTTGTTTTGTCATGGGTTGAGACATTAAAATAAGACGATCATCTATTTCCTGATGTTGATGTTTCTATGAATCATCAGTGGCTACACTATGCATTTTTGCTTGATTGTGGTTTGTGCTACTTACAGAAGATGGAGAAGGTATGTTTATGTTTGTATTTACCTTTTACTTTTCTCTAAGTTTGTGTACATTCAGAGTTGGCATATACTGAGACAGAAGGTGTGTGTGTGTGTGGGGGGGGGGGGGGGTTGCTGTCCTACAAAAAGTAAAACAAAAAAATATATGACCATGGGGTAACTATATATTTTTTTTATTTTTCAATTATTTATTTATTTTTATAATGGATTAATCTCAGAGGATCAGCTGCAGGCATACTATCACAGGTGGACAAATACATGACATCATATCTATCTATCTGTATCTCTATAGCTATCTATATCTCTCTCTCTATATATATATATATATATTATATATATATATATATATATATATATATATATATATATATATATATATATATATATATATATATATATATATACATACATATATATAAAACAAGAATGAAAGAGAAATAGTGAAAAGTGAAAAAGAAGCAGGTGATCACAAGTCCAGGTCATACATCTGATAAACATAAACTGATGCACAATATTGTGAAAGCAGCCAGATCCTTAAATTTTATTTTTGCAAGGTTCAGACAAATAAGACTGCATGTCCAGCAGTTATCAAGCATTATAGTCATGAGGACTATGACCACATTAGCAGTTATATATTTTCTCCCAATTTACATCAAGTCAGAGTCTTAATGGAAGATTTCTTTCCTTATGTTTGAAAGGGGCATTTTAGTATTCAGAGGTTTAAATTGCTTGACGTCTGTTGACATCAGCAATGCTAAACATGTTCTTTCTAGTTGCTTATCTACTTCCATTTCGTAGTTTGTTTAACTAATGCTATGAAGGAATTCTATGGGGTCTACTTTTTTATAAATGCTTTATATTTTTATGGATGGTACAGAATCAACACCTTATATTGTTTTGAGTTCCAGGTGTCTGTACACAGCCACAGCTTAGTATTTTATTTATTTAACCATTGTCACATTATTATATTCTTGATCAACCCTTGTGCCAGACTGTCTACTCATTAGACAGTTATCCTGGGGACATTATGTATTTATTTATTAATTTATTTCAATTTGTTTATTAGGGTAGTACATTGATTGCAGTAGATGATTTTTAGGCATAGTATGGGTGAATATAATCTTAATAATATTAGAACAAAACAGGGTAATTATAGAAGGTACAAAGTCCAGCCAGTTACTTCTTTACACTGATAAATATTTCTCTTCTTTCTGAATAGGACCTTTCAACCCTAAAGCATGAGAGGAGAACATCTTATTCACCTGCTGAACTGTTTATTTGTCTCTCTTTATCTTAACTTTCTGTTATACTTATTGCAGGAATATCTCAGTTGTGTTGGATATGTATTCTATTCTTAGGCAAGAGATATATAGGTAAAGACATCTCTTAAGCTGATGAAACTAAAAAATGATTTTAAAAATCCACTAAACTAAGCTGTTAAACATTTGCATAGACTCCCAGACATATCCTGTTAGTACATAGGATCATATGAAGTTACTAGGCTATTGGCCCTGAGGCCCCTTATAAGCCTAGCAAAGAGTTTAGCCATGTTTAGACAAGTCAGCACCCAAAGCCCCTGTCCACAGGGACACAAGTGGAATCCCAGAGGTGTATTTTTTGTTTCCCATCCAGTTATCCAGGCTGCGCTTAAAAAGGGATAATGAGGTACTCTGCTTGACGTGGAGAGGGAGTCTGTTCCACAGATGGGGGAGTCTCTGGGGCACAAATATGTTCTGCCAACAAGTCCTATTGATGTCAAAGACTAGGATGAGGTCACAAGTGCAGGTTACTTGTGTGGAGCTTGACTTGCAGGTTACTAGTGTGGAGCTTGACTTGTGGATATGCAGCAGTCCCATCAAGGTGGGGTCTGAGATTGCTTTATATGCCAGACAGAGGTCATCTCTGAGGAGTTTTTATGATGCTGAGTAGAGGGACAGGGCTTTTAGCCTATCTGTGAAGGGTAGATTTTTGCGGTCCTAGGTTCTCCTGGTGAGGAACCTCATTGGTGTCTCCAGCTGCTGCATGTGCTTTGCGAGGTACATGGTGAAGGGGGCATTGTACTCAATAATTTGCCTAATAAGGGAAGAATACAGGGATGTTACGACCTCCTTGTCCCTGTATGAGATACCCTTACTTATGAGGTGGGCCATGTAGAAAGCTTTCCATACAACGGAAGCAACATGGTGGTCAAAAGTCAGGTTGCTATCAACCATATCCCTCATGACTGATTTCATGCTTAGAATGTTGTTAGTAATGTGATAATATGTATGGACATCACTCTCCCTAAAGGGGATGATGATGCATTTTTTGGCATTAAGCTTGAGGCCATGTTTCTGGCACCAGTCATTTGTTTGGGTGAGACCCTCTTGGAGGACATCCACATCACTTGGGGAATTGATGACTGCACCCAGCTTCCAGTCATCTGAAAATTGGTCAGTCATAGCCCACTGGTTTTGGCCTGCACCTCAGAGAAGTATATCCTGAATAACAGAGGCCCCAAGACTGATCCCTGGGATATGCCACTCATTATAGGTCTATTGCTTGAGGCGGCTTCCCCTATTTTGATTAGGTGGGTTCTATTAGTGAGCCAGTTTGCTACCCATCTGGTAACATATAGATTGATAACTAGTTGAGAGAGTTTACCTATTATGCCTGAGTGAGGAATAGTGCCAAAAATGTGTAATAAAAACTAGTACCAAAACAAACCAAAAAAATAAAAAATATCCGGAAACCAGTCTGGAACAGAACGATGACTCAGGTATAAAATCAAAACACTTTAATAGAACATTTTATTGCTTTCATCTCCATATGAGGCTTCATCATAAATAAACCTGAACCATCAAATGGATTAAATTTAAATACTAAAAGTATTGTGACATCATCATCAATTAGTTTAAAAGGACATTGCCATCGAAAAATATATGCATAAATTTCATTCTTAAATTCACTTCCTTGTTTTATAAATTACACCTAATAAATTCTTATAACCTAGGATTACTTGTAAAATATAAAAAAGGCAACTGCAATACAAGAGGGGTGGTTTATTTGGCCTGGTGCAAAACAAGTGGACATTTCTATATAGGAAAAACTGAATGTATGTTAAAAAATAGAATTTATGAACACTTAAACGATATAAAAAAAAAAAACACAAATGCCTTATATAGACATTCTATAGTTTGTGAAAATTTTGAAAAATTTGTATTTGGCATTTTGGAAACAATACAAGTTAACCCCAGAGGGGGTGATTGGAAAAAATACTTTAAAAAAGGAGAGCCAGTGGCAATTCAGACTGGCAGCTATGTTTGCACCAGGTCTGAATGATTATGTATCATTGGCTCCAATACTGCAAGAAAGAGCAAACATTATATAGCATTCATTGTTTGTTTTGTTAAATGAATTGGATATATTAATTTATTTACTTATTTATATATTGCAGGTGGTAATTGATGCATTTAACATTTATATTTATATTTATTATTTATATTATTTATATATGAATTATAATATCTTTTCTACATTTTACATGAAAAATTACTCAAAACATATTTATAAAAGTTGGTTATTTTCAATAATAAATATATATATATATATATATATATATATATATATATATATATATATATATATATATATATATATATACATATAACATATATACATTTTTACAAGTAATCCTAGGTTATAAGAATTTATTAGGTGTAATTTATAAAACAAGGAAGTGAATTTAAGAATGAAATTTATGCATATATTTTTCGATGGCAATGTCCTTTTAAACTAATTGATGATGATGTCACAATACTTTTAGTATTTAAATGTAATCCATTTGATGATTCAGGTTTATTTCTGATGAAGTCTCATATGGAGATGAAAGCACTAAAATGTTCTATTAAAGTGTTTTGATTTTATACCTGAGTCATCTTTCTGTTCCAGACTGGTTTCCGGCTATTTTTTCTTTTTTTAATAGTGTCAAAAGCTTTGGCCAGGTCAGGGTAGGTGGTGTGCCCTGTCTTCCCCTAGTCCATGGCTTTGGTGACTGTCTCAAAGAGGTCAACCGGATTTAATAGACATGACCTTCCCTAAACAGTGTGGGGTCGAGTGGTTGGAGGTTGCCAATGTCCCTGTTAATGATGTCCATGATAATCCATTCCATGGCCTTGCAGATCAAGCTAGTTAGGCTGATGGGGCTATAATTTTCCACTCGGCTGGGACAAATCTGGTACTCAAGCTTTGGTTGAATAGTGTGCATAATGCTGCTGCAAGTTCATGCCTGAGTTCATGTAGGATGCAGCCTGTGATGTTATCGGGTCCCATGGATGTTGCATTTTTTGCCTTTGAGAGGGCAGTCATAACCTGTTCCTTAGAGATAAGGAGGGCAGGTACTGAGTATGTCCTGATTTACTGATGGGTGGGACAGAAGGGTGAAGTTTTCACTGAATCTGACAGCCAGTAGATTGGCTATATCTACAGCATTTGTGTATGTGGTGTCCTTGACCACCAGTTCTGAACAGATCTGGGTGCTTCCTTTGAGTCTGCGGACATATGTGAATAAGGCCTTATGATTGTCTCTAGCAGATGTGGCCAATTTGGACTCGAAGTTGGCTTTAGAGGATTTCACTAGTGCTCTTATTTGCTTGTTCAGGCTAAGGAGAGATTGCTTCCAATTGGGCACCTGCTTCTTCTTTGTCTTGGACAGCAATTTTTTACTTTTGTAATATAGTTTATTTATTGCAGTTGTCCAGCACACAGGTTTACTCTTCCTTGCGGAGGATGATTTTGTCCTGTCGGGTATTCCTGATTCCAGCTGTTCCATTGACAAGGAGATGTGGAAATCCATTACAACCACCATTAATCAATTCGTTGGAATCTTTAGAACAGCCAGGGTTGTTTGTAGGTAATCCAGAAGCTTGCATTGATGCTTTATTGTTGTTTTGCAAAAGGGCTTCCTGATTTCCAGGAAACAAGGAGCTTGGCATCACTACTGAGTGACAAATTGGAGCCAGGAGTTCAACCAGCTGAGTAAGCTAGCCAACTAGCTTCATAAGGTCGCCAATGCCACTGCCTCTAAACCTGGAAGATCCTGATAAACTTGGAGACCATTCCTTCTCCAAACAAACCACCAAAACAGTAAAAAATTAGATTTTAACATACCCCTGAAATGTATTTTTAGGAAAGGTAAGAACATTAAGGATCTATTGGAAGGTTATAAAGGTATGAAAGGTAAGCAGGGTAGGAATAGGAAAGGTACATTTAAGTGTGGTACCTGTTTACAGTGCCCACACATTAGTAATGTGGAAAGTTTATTTTTGGAATCAAGGGGTAATATAATTATAGGCAAAGTAAATAGTACATGTGAGAGCAGTGGGGTGGTTTATATTGCAATATGTGTTTCCTGCCAAGCATTTTATGTTGGAAAATCTGAAAGAAAGCTAAGAAAGAAAATATACAAACACATGAATGCTATTTGGACTAAAAACCAAAATAATGCTCTATATAAACACATCTTAAAGTGTGTTTTGACCAAGTTTCAGTTTTTTGTTTTAGAGGAAATTCCTAAGGATGTAAAGGGTGGTATGTGGGAAACTGGAATAGAGTGTAGAGAATTATACTGGCAAATCATTTTGGAGGATGCCAGTAGGCCACCAGGGTTAAATGATGCAATTTCCCTAGCCCCAGTCCTGAAGCTTAGAGCAGCTAGGCTTTAAGAATAATATTTTAATAGGAATATGTTGTTTCCTAAATGTTCCTGTGAGGAACTCTAAGTAGAATTTATGTATTTGTTCTGGGATGACAGGGCTTGTCCACTAAATCATGATAAAGTATTTGAGAAGGAAATGTCTCTTATTTGTATTGATGTAATCAAATTTTTGGTCTATGCTACGATGTCAACAGGGCTGTCCATCGAACAACCTTACATCAACACATATCCACCAAAATACCAAAACTTGGAATGGCCACAAAAGCGATTTTTTTCCAAGGGAAAAAAAAATCACTGGACCAACAATAAACAAAACAAACCAACAAACACAGACTGGGAAAAAATTCATCATCATCATCATCATTATCATCCCCTTTTTCCCATTTACATGGGGTCAGGATATCGTATTAACTGTTGCCAACTGTCTCGATTCAGTGCCACTCTCCTGCCTTCTTCAACACTCATGCCTGTCTGTCGCAGATCTTCTTTCACACAATCTATCCACCTCTTTGCTGGATGCCCTCACTTCCTCTTACCTTCTTCCTGTCTGTCACAAATCTCCCTCACCAGATTGTCTTCTGCTTTTCTACACATGTGCCCATACCATCGTAATCTGTTTTCTTTGATCTTTTCTGCAATTGGAGCTACTTTGGCTTTTGCTCTTATGTCCTCATTTCTTCGCCTGTCCCGCAGTGTGCATCCTACCACCTTTCTCAGGCACTTCATTTCCATCACCTCTAGCTTCATCAACTGTTCTGCCTTTACTGCCCAGGTTTCTGTGCCATACAGTAGTACTGGTCACACCACTGTCTTGTACACCTTACTTTTCAGCTTCTTTGGCATTCTTCTGTCATATACTACACCTGATACTCTATGCCAGTTGGCTGCAGCCCCTCTGATTCTAGCTTTGACCTCTTCATTCAGACTACCCTTCTCCTCAACCACCCTTCCCAGATACTTGAAGCTGTTTACCTGTTCCACTATCTTCCCATCTATCTCTATTCTCAGCTTCTTCTGATTTCCCCAGTCTGCTGCCATTACCACTGTCTTATCTGTGCTTAGTTTCATCCCATGTGTCTTCAGATTTGCATTCCATTCTCCTATCCTTTGCTGAAGTTCTAGATCAGAGTCTGCCTGTACTGCCACATTGTCTGCATACAGCAGCTTTGTTGCTCTGACCCCCTCCAACCTGTTTGCTGATGTAGTCCATTACCAGTATGAACAGCAGTGGGCTCAGAGCTGAACCCTGGTGTACACCCACTCCCACTGGGAACCCCTCAGTGAGGCCAAACACTGTTCGTACTTGAGTCACTGGGTCCTTGTACATAGCCTGTACTAATTCTACCAATGTTTCTGGAACTTCAAACCACCACAGTACTGCCCAGATCAGCTTTCTTGGGACCTTGTGATATGCTTTCTCCAAGTCTAGGAAAGCCCAGTTTGACTCTCTCCTCTTCTCTAGTTTCTTCTCAAGTATCTGTCTCAATGCAAACATCGGGTCAATTGTGCTGCATCCTGATCTGAATCCGAACTGGTCATCTCCCATCTTACATTCTACTATTCTGTGTATCCGTTTATTAATCACCCTCTCCAGAACTTTCATGCAATGTGGTAGGAGTTTGATGCCTCTGTACTGTCCACAGTTGTGGATGTCCCCTTAGTTCTTGTACACTGGCACGAGTATGCTTATTCTCCAGTCATCTGGAATACGCCTTTCTCTCCACACTGCAATTAGTACCCTCAGGAACCATTTCTCCCCTAGCTCACCCAGCATCTTTATCATATCTGCTGTGACCTCATCTGAGCCTGCTGCTTTCCCTGACTTCATTTTCCTTAGTGCTGCTCTTACTTCTTCTAAGCTGGGCTCCTCTTCTACTCTCATTGTAGGCTGTTTCTGGGGCAGTACCGCTTCTGTGGGGTTTTCTTCATTCAGAAGCTACTGGAAATACTCCTTCCATCTGCCTTTGATGTCCTGTGGGCTGGTAAGCAGGTTGTTGATGGAATCCCTCATGAAGGGTGTCTGACTATTTTCTTTATCTTTCTGTCTTTGCCTTGCAACCTGGTATAGTTTCTTTGTGCCCCTTACTGAGTCACTTTCCAGAAGCTGATAGAGTGCCTCTGATGCCCTATTCTTTGCTATTGCAACTTCTTTCTTAGTTTCTTTGTTAGCCAACCAGTAGTCCTTCCTAGCTTGGTCAGTCTTTTCAATCTCCCACTTCTTCCTGCACTCCTTCTTTCTTTTGATTACTTCCTGCACTTCTGCATTCCACCACCAGCTTTCCTTATGTACCTTATTTCCATACCTGGCTCAGCCACATATCTTTTCTGTAGTCCTAACACATGCTGTTTTTAGGCACTGCCACTCTTCTTCAACTCCACCTATTTCCTCCTCTTCTTTAGGTGCTAGAGCCCTGAGTAATTCCTTGAACTGCTGTACTTTCTCTCCAGTCAACTTCCAGGTCTTCAGCCTGGTCTCTGTTGACCTTAGAGCCTTCTCTGACCACTGCTTGCAGCTGATTGTGGCAACTACTGGTTTATGCTGTGAACCGACTGTTTCACTGGAGATGACTTTGCAATCATGGATTCTACACCAGTGCCTTTTCCTTACTAGGAGGAAGTCTACCTGAGTTGCATGTTGGCTACTCTTGTATGTGATCTTGTGACTGTCTCTCCTTCTGAACCATGTGTTGGCTACTATCAAGCCATTTGCCAGACAGAAGTCTAGAATGGCTTCTCCTTCTTTATTCCTATTGCTCCATCCATGTGGACCCAGGCAGTCCTCATATCCTGTTCTGTCTGTCCCGATATGTGCATTTAGGTCACCCATTATCAACACCAATTCATGTTGTCCTGCTTTATCTAGTAGGTCCTGCAACTGCTGTCTGAATGCACTCTTTTCCTCACTATCACAACCCTGCTGTGGGGCATAGGCTGAGATTATGAATACTGTCCTGCCATTACACTGGAGTCTGATTGCCATGAGTCTATCTTTAATTCTGATGATATCCCTCACTGACTTCTGAAGCCTCTGTCTCACCACAATTCCTACACCATTTCTAGCCTGTCCACCACCTGAGTAGTAGAGTCTGGATCCCAAGCCAAGTGGGAAAAAATTCACTTATGTAGCAATTCTGACTTGATATTTTGGTGGATATGTGTCGATGAAAGGGCGTTTGATGAGCAGCCATTTCAAAAAGGAAATATAGACCCCACATTTTAACTGTTTTTATTTTATAAAGTATCATAATAATTAGAACAATTGACATTCACTATTTAAAATTTAATACATGTTTTGGATTTTGTTGTTAACAACATGTTGTTTATCTAACTAAAATAAATATGGACACGTGATATTTTTTAGGTGAAGTGTATGGTATGTTTGACTTAGGAAAACAATCACTGCATATCTTTTGAAACATTGTTGGAAATGCTTTTTGATTGGTTTATTGTTGGGAGACAGGATTTTATTGGTGGTCTGGGCTTGTGGTTTGGGATAAAGCTTCAGTAGGTTCTGAATGTATTTTCATATCTGAAGAAGTCTTTCTGACAAAAATGCTGGTGTTACAGTTAAGGCATTTGTGTGCTGTGTGCTGCATTTTTATTTATACAAGCCTTCGACCCATTATTGTGCTGCTCATTAATGGAGAGACCCTTCCAAGTGCCATCTGTTGTTTTATTAGTTTAACTTCAGCACTGGTCTTTATTTTTACTGTTGTAGAGTTGAAAGAAACTTGTGGAATAGAGGATGGACATTGGAAACTGTTTTGAAATGTAAAACAAATTAAAAAAAAAACATGGTGGAACACTTGCAAAGTGTTATTTTTGTGGCATTTTGTGGGGACTTTTTGCATTAAATCAATAATTGTGACAATGCACAATGTAACCTGTGTATGGGGAAAGTACATACAAAACGAAGGTGTGTGTGTTTGAAAAGTTGTGTAAAAAGGGATACTCTTGGATGTATTATCAAGTGCAAATAGTACATAATGAAAAAGAAGGGTAAAGGGAAGAAAACATACACAAAGGACAACAACAGACTGGAAGAGATAGTAAACTAGGTGAAGAAAAAACACAGAAGAAGAAAACATATGGATGGGAAATTGAGGAGAGAGAGAGAGCATGCAGGAAAAGAGTTCACTAATATATATGTATATATATATATATATATATATATATATATATATATATATATATATATATATATATACACATATATATATATATATATATATATATATATATATATATATATATATATATATATATATATATATATATATATCTGGGATCACTATGAAATGCCGAACACCCAAAATCATGATGCTTAATACACCAAGACCAGATGACCGAAACCCCACATTACCGAACAACCAGAAGCGCAAAATGTAAAATCCCGATGTTAAGGGATTTTGCGTTAGCGCTTCTGGTGTTGCGGTTCAGGTAAGTATGTGTGTTTGAGTGTGTTTGTAAGGGGTTTATTGTGTGTAAGTATGTGTTGTGACTATGGTGTGTGTGCGTGAGGGACTGTAATGTGTGGGTGTGAGTTTGCCTTGTGTGTCTGTTTGTGCGATCTTGGAATTAGAATAATAAAGTAGGGGGGTGTGGGGGGCACAGCCCCCCCCTCACATGGGGGGTGCAGGGGGGCTTGCCTCCCTGCCTATGTCTAGTGTAGGATGCATTGTTTGGTTGTGAGGGGAAGGTGTTTGTATGTGTTTGTGTGTGCTCTTTGGCTATGTAACTTTCACAATTTTGAATTTTGCGGTTTTAAATATTCGGTATTGGGTTTCGGGCATGTGGTCTTGGTGTTTTAAACATCGGGATTTTGGGTGTTCGGTATTTAGTAGTGATTTTATATATATATATATATATATATATATATATATATATATATATATATATGTATATATATATATATATATATATATATATATATATATATATATATATATATATATATATATATATATATATATATATATTTTTTTTTTTTTTTTTTGAAATTACAGAAGGGTTATATCTACATAAAATTAGGAAATATATTCAATTCAGTAAAGAGCAAATTATAAAAAAAGAAAATACTTCCCGTAAACTTAAAAATAAAAAGCAACAATTTTAGACTACGTTCATTAAATGTGAACAGTATTACTAACGTTGTAGGAAGGATAGGGATACTGAAATGGTGTGCTAAATGTGATGTGGATGTTATTCTATTAGAGGATGTAAGATTCCTGACATGTGAGAACAGACTGCAAAACAGAAAAATTGTTCGGTGGAAGTATAATGGCACTTGTGGAAAGAAAATATTTATAGAATTATAGCATTATATGCATATGCATATGTAATTAGCAAGGAATGACTGTTGGGTGAATTTAATAAACCCTACATGGTAGCAAACAATTTTAGATTCAGTAAGCATCATGTAGATGGATGCACCACCATGCAACCAAGGTAAATACCATGGCATGCTAAATACAGAATAAACAGATGAATTGCTTGTTAATCAAGTAATCCAACATGGTGGAGGTATTCAACAAGCTATAAAGCAACAGTGTAGACCCTGTGTTGTTTTTTCCTGTGAATTCCAAAATCTTTTGGAATACAGCCACGGAAAGGAGTCTACACAGAAAGAGCATTAGGGGCTGCTGCTGCTTTAATTCATTTGTATGTGCTACAGGCTGAAACCAATGATGCTGCTGCTGCCAATAGGCCTAGGCCAAGAATGACAAGGGTTTTCAGGCCCCATTTAGCTTTTCACAACCTACATGATGTGGAAATCATAGAGCACTACAGAGTGGATATGGACACACTACATGAACTCTGCAACCTCTGCTGTCCTCAACTCAGAGCCAGGGCCAACTGTGGAGAACCCATCCCAGTGGAGACAAGGGTATGTGTAGCATTGCAGCTACAGGTTCCTTTCAGAGACCAACAGGGGATATGATGGGGGTGACACAAGCAGCAGAATCTAGGATCCCCCATCAATTCCTGAATGCTATGCTCCAACATGCCAATGACCACATATATTATTTTCCCCATAGTCCTGAGGAAAGGACCAGACATATGCAGGAGTTCTACCATGTAGCACACTACCCTAAAATACTGGGTGCCATAGATTGCGCACATATAGAAATAAAGGCGCCACCTGAGAAACAGGGTGGCCTCTACATAAACAGAAATTGCTACCACACTATCAACTGTCAAGTCATGTGTAATGCCAAGGGAATCATCTTGAACATGTGTGCTGGCTACTCTGGTAGCAATATTATTAAATAAAACTCCCAAACTGATAAAACAACCAGTGAAAAAGCAAAATGTACTAAGAAAAAAACGATAACACTGGTTGTAACAAGGCTAACATAAGAGGATTTAATGGAGTAAGCGCTTTCACGGGTACACCGCTTCTTCAGACTACAATCAAACAAACAGCAACATATTTAAATACTAAAACAATCAAACTAATTATGACATCATGCAGTTAAAACATAGCTTACTTAAAGGAACATTGTATAGCAACTCTTAAAAACAATAAAATCAATGCTTCAGTGGCTTTGCCTTGAGAAAGGGTTTAAGTGAAACCATGCTGTTCAAGCATGGAGGCTTGTCAGCGTGCAATTGCAAAATCCATTCTTGTTCAACTAGTTCAGTAGTATTTCTAAAATCTCCTCCTCTCTTCTTAACAGCTGCAATCTGAAGTACTAAAAACTTAAATGTGTGGTCTATGCCTTCCTTCATGTTATGCATAGCAAGTGCACTGTTTTCTTTCATATTCCTGATGTCCCTAAAGTGTTCTAGTATCCTGTCCTTAAGGTAATGATTTGTTTTACCTACATAGAAAGAAAAAATATTTAACACAATAGCTGAAATAAATAACATTACAGGTCCTACAGTCAGCATAGATATTGGGGTCAATCTTAAAAGACTGGGATGTGTAAAAGGTCCTCCCATGTGTATATGTCTGCACGCCATACAATTTCTGCATGCATAAGTACCTATTCTCTCTGACCTAGGAAACTTAGTAAAATAAGCAGTTCCATAACACAAATGTCATTTTGAGGACCTATTATTGCGAAAGGTAAAGTTTGTTTTTTCGGCTATCACCCCTTTGAGTCCTTCCACTGTGGACACAATATCCCAGTTCTTATTAATAACCTCACATACCACATTAATGTCACTAGCAAAGGTTAAAGCATCCATAGCACATTATTAATGCTACGTATAACATCATTCCTACTAACTTCCATCTGTAAGGGAACAATATTTTCATTAGAATAAGGTTTACATCTATCATGCCTGGTTCTCCATGCCTCAAGTATACATTTATCAATGTCATACCCTTTATATCCTCTCTCAATTAATTCTGATTTAAGTTGATTCAGAGCAAGTTGCAACTAGTTGTCATCATTATGTAGATGCATAATCCTAAAAAATTGTCCTTGTATAATATTCTGTTTAGTGTGTTTAGGATGCATACTATTGTTGTGCAACAGGTTGTTCTTCCTCACTGGCTTCCTATACAGACTAGTCTTAATAGAATCTAACCAATGCTTGCTGACTTTAACATCAAGAAAATATATTTCATTAGGAGACTATTTGTGTGTAAACCTCAGAAAACTTGTAGTCCCATTCAGATATACGATGAAATTAGTAAGAGCTTCTTCAGAACCCTGCCACAACAAAAAAAATATCATCCACAAATCTCATGTACCAGGCAATGGATCCACTAAACAATTCACTAGAAAGTATATACTCATTTTCCTATTTGACCAAAGAAAGGTTGGCATAGCTATTGGCACACGCAGTGCCCATAGCCACGCCAACCTTCTATAAATAACGTGTCCCCAAAAACAAAAACATTGTTATCCAATACAATGTCAAGCAATATACAAATCAACCTCACTTTATTATTCTCCAGCCCCTTGTCACCAAGCAACTCTCTCACCTTCTCTATACCCCATTCATTGGGAATGACAGTAAACAATGACTCAATATCTAGAGTCACAAAATAGCAACCATGCTCAACATCTCTCCATTTGGAGCTAAGCATATTCAAAAAGGTCTTAGCAGCTTTCAAAACTGTTGAACAACTATCCAATATTGGATGTAAATTTTTTTCAATATATATGGAAAGGAGTTCTTTGGCCCATCCTTTATTAGAAACAATAGGGTGCATTGGCAGATTTCTCAAGCCCTTATGTATTTTTGGTAACCCATGTACTATGGGTATCACAGGATGTTCAACAGAAAAATAATTAAAGATTTACTCAGATATCATACCAGGGATCAAAAGATCAAATACTAAAAAGGATATTCTATCTATAATCCCTTTGACCATATTAATGGGCATGCATTTTTATGTATTATGATCATCAAGTAAAACCAACATCTGTTTGATGTACAATTCCTTATCTAACAGCACTGTACCCCCTCCTTTATCTGCAGGTTGTATCTCAAGAGAAGGTAGTTGTTTCAACTCTTGTAGTGCCTGGTATTCATGATAGGACATATTAAAAAAACTGAGGTTTAACATTACTAACAAACACTTTCCTTATCTGTTTATCACAGATTTCTACAAAGGTATCTATAGTAGCATTATTCAGTGGAATATACAGACTAGGCTTTTTAAACAAGCACTGTGTAGTCATATCTTTCTCAAACATGGCTTTCAAAGTTAAAGTTCTGCCAAACAGTCTCAGATCTTTCAGTACTTCAACTAGACCTGCTTTCTGAGCTGGAACAAAGCTCATTCCTTTATTAAGCAATGACAATTGTATATCAGTAAGCGTATATGATGAGATATTAAAGACTAAACCTGTTTGAGTCTCTTGCCATTCTTGTAGTGCTCATCTGTGCTGTGCATTCTCCTCATTTTCCCATTCCTGGTACGACTTCTGGAGTGACCCCTTATCGGTAGTGGATTGTGGAGTAAAAAATGTTCCATATTGTTCGCCAGTAATGTACTTCCATCACCGGTAGCTTTCAGCACTGGTTGTAGCAGTTTTGATTCTTTTTGTCTAACCACTTGACCATCTAGTTGTTGCAAATTTGTAATACTATGGTCTTCACCTCTAGTTTGGCTTAAAATGATGTGGTTAGTCATTCTAACGTCTGCAGTATGTTCAAACGCTCTTCCATTCCTTTCAGCTGTTACTTCAGGTTGAATGGATAATGTCAAGCTCACTCAGCCAATCACATCAGCTGCTCCTACAATACTGGTGGCTGTAGATCCTCTAGCAGTTTCACGTTGCAGAGAATTATCATTAGATCTCTCCCTGGCCAAGGAAAAAACATTCCTGGCATTAAAGTAATTTAGGTCCCTCTGGAGCTTGCATGTTTCAGTGGCTTAAAACCTTTTTTCATGCATCTGGATACTGTCATGTAGCACATCCATCTTATCACCTAATACATCAGATGCATATGTGTCATACAACTCATTCTGCAGCTTATTAATGTCATTCAGCAAATCATGTTCTTGTTCTTCATATTCATATCTATGTATGAGAAAAAGCTTTCATCTACCTATACCAATAAAATACTGGGAGACTTGAGCAATTTTCAGACAGGGAATGTGTTTTCCTGGGCCAGAGAGGTATGGAATGTAGGTGGGATTCAACAGGCATCAGGAAATGGGCAGAGCAATGGTGCTACGAGCAGAGCAATTGGAGTAGCCACCCCTTCTCCTGTGATAGCTATTCCACTATTGGCGGAAGATGCTTCTACTATATCGGTTAATCCACCAATGATAATGAACAAGTCACAGGTCACTACATTGAGTGATAAGAAGTATACTGAGAGTAGAGAAATGTGTGCACCAGGGAATGAATAACCAATGGTTATGCAGAAGCAAGTTCCATTATTAAGAACTGGCCAAGACAATACACAACAAGTGGCAGTTGTCTCTTGTTCATTGCAAGGGAATTTTTTATTGCAGAATCCACTCCCCATCAGAGGGAGGTCCAGGAGCCGGATTATCAATGGAAAAATACGACACCCACACAGTGTGGATGAACACACCAGGACTGGAAAGAGGGCCAAACAGATCTAGTTTTCAATAGTTCTTCTTACCCTTTAACTGAGACGCATTTGGCTTTGTTAAATAGAGGGTTGAGCTTTGTTCTGGTGCATAGAGTGGATCTGCTTGATGTATTAAAAGATCTGAAATTATTTGGAAGAACTTTAGTTCTTAAAGCTATGTTTCAAGGGGATTCCCACGAACACAATATCTTTAAGAAACCTAGTGTGTATACCCCACCTGCGAATACAGTGATTGATTTGTTTATTAATGTATGTGAAAAACAAATCAGATATTATCTGGCTGAAGACAATAGTGCTAAGTTTTATAATCTAACTGCAGCTGAGCAACAGGCCCTCAATGAACTAAAAAATACGATATGTATTGAAATATGCCCTGCCAACAAGGGATGGGGTATTGTTGTTTTAGACAGCCATTTGTATATAACTGGTATGTTGAGCCTTTTTACAGGATAGTAATACCTATGAGTGTATATCTCTACAGACAGTTACTGCTGTGATTGATAAAACACAGTTTTTTGTTTTTGATTTACTTGTCACAGGAATGATATCAGACCCCCTTTTTGAATATTTTAATGTTGATTCACCAATTATTCATGTAATATATGGACTACTGAAAGTGCATAAAAATCTGTCTAATCCTCCCGTGCATCCAATTGAATCCTCCCATGCATCCAATTGTGTCTGGTAGGGGTTGGGTAGCTGAGCCCCTCTCCATTTTTGTAGAAGAGAACTTGCATCTTGTTTTCAATGATTGTGCCACTGTGCTTAAAGACACGAAGAATTTTTTGAGTGAGCTAGGTATGCATGTACAGTCAATAGGTGGCCCCTACTGGTTTGTGACCCTTGATATAGAGTCACTCTTTACTGTAATCCCGAATGTGTGGGGTATAGAAAATATTTGAGATCTATTGACCAGCAAGAACATGTGCCCTAGCAAAGTTAAACTTCCTCTGTGAGTTATTGGAGATCATTTTAGAAAATAATGTCTTTATGTTTAATGAGCAATATTTTTTACAAAATGTTGGCGTGGCTATGGTCACAACTTGTGCCAACAGCTACGCCATCCTTTCTTTGGTACAATGGGAGATGAATTCTGTCCTGTCTGGCAATGTTTTTAGTGGTTCAATTAAGTGGTATAAAAGATTTGTGGATGACATTTTTTTCCTGTGGCATGGCACTGAGCATGATTTAATCAAATTATTGTGTTATCTTAATAATGTAACAGATTTTCTTAAGTTTACATGTAAATATTCTCGTACAGATATTGAGTTTCTAGATGTTAAGGTTAGAAGCGATGCAGTCAGCACAATTACAACTTCCTTATATAGGAAACCAGTCAGGAAGAATAATGTCTTACATAATGGGAGTATGCACCCTAAGCATACCAAATGTAATGTACTAAAAGGGCAGATTTTTCATATCATGCACCTCCATAATGACAATGAGCTCCTACAAGAAGCTTTACTTGTTTTGAAAAAAGAGTTTATGGAGAGGGGCTATAAAGAACAGGGTATAGATAGACAGATTAGTGTAGCTTGGACTGAGAGGTCAGACAGATGTAGACCCTATTATAATGACAAAAACGCAGTAGCTTCTACATCAGTTGGTAACATGGAATGTACCCACCAGATTTTAAAGGATGGGGCAGATAAGGCTATTAGAATGCTGTTGACTTTTGCTAGTAATGTACAAGTAGTCTGTGATATTGTTAAGAATAATTAGGGTATTCTCTCTATGGTGAAAGAGTTAGATGGCAAAATAAGTGATACACCCCTTTTTTCTTTTAAGAAAAATAGGTCTTTGATAAATCATCTATGCCACAGAGCAGTGGATGGTCGCAAGTATATTGTATCTGATAGACTAGGTAGCTACACTTGTAGGATATGCATGGCTTGCCCTTTTATCTTTTCTGGGTGGCAGTTCACACATCCCTATTTAGGGTTTAAGACTGATGTTACATTCTGTGTGGATTGCTGCTCTAACAATGTGGTTTACATTTGTTTCTGCACAGAGTGTTATGCCTTTTACATAGGGAAGGCAAATCGTCCTTTTAAAGGCTGGATATTGGAACACCTTAGAGATATCAGGAATGTGAAAGAAAATAATGCATTAGCTATGCATATAAGTAAAGAAGGCCCTGTTCATATGTTTAAGTTTTTTATTTTAGAAATTGTCTCAGAGAGTAAGAGGGGGTGTGATGTTAAAAACAGTAGAGAGGCGATGAATCATTCAGCTACAAGCTGATAGACCTCCAGGCCTAAATAGCATGGTGTCCTTAAAACCTTTTTTAAGGACCAGGCCTTTGAAACATTAAGTTTTAATTGTTTTATGTGCACTATGCATTTTATTATAATATTACATATTTATACATTTTAATGGACTTTTGCCACCCTAATTTGAGACTTAATAATATTGGTTATAGAGATTTTTAACATTAGTATGCATGTTGGTTTTAAATATAATATATCTTTAAACATGTGGCTTTGCATTAATGGCTTGTTTTTGATTGGTGCTTTTTTAACTAGAGCATCTTTTTGAATGAGATTTTGTATTAGTCTGATGAAGTGGATTGTATCCGTGAAAGCACTCACTTCTGTTTACTTCTTTAAGTATTAAAGGATTTTTTGCACAGCCATGTGTGACCAAAGTGTATTTCCTACTTATGTATTGGCTGTGTACTGCTTGCATCAGACAGAGTCAGCCCTGAACTAAAACTATGTCAACTGCTGTATTTACAAGATAAGTCTTGAACCTAGAGTGTATTGTGTAATAATTTGAATAAGTGGCATATGCTTGTGTTTCACTAACTGGTACTGTAAGCAAGTAAAAGGTGGTAGATTGTTACAGAAATTATCTTAGCATGTGACAGCAGAAACGTATGTGACTTATATGTGCCCATTGTTAAGTAGTAGGCCTCAGGCATCAAAGATTCACACAGTCGTACCTTGCAAAAGTACTGATGGTCACTGCATGCCCTCAGTTTAGCACCATCCATTTGTACTAGACAATCATTAAAGAGAGTAGTTAAAAAGTAATGATACACATTTCAGTTTCTGACTTCACAACCCTCACGAGATCATTCTCAATAAAGTTGGAAAATTTTGATGCTATCAACTGTCTAACATTACCAGTTCAAGACCACAAATGTAGACATACTAAGCACTAAGTCAGCTATGCACCCTGAGCATCAGACACAAAGCTTATGTATCCCTGAATCCACAAGATAGAAAATGGGGATATGGCACAGTTATTATCACTTGCACAGGGTGTTGTGTGGTGGGGAAGGAGGCCTAGGCCAACAAAAAAGGTTTGGTGAGTGTGTGTGAATAAGAAAGAGATGCAAACAGACTTCTGGATAAACCAACAAATGGCCAGTGAGACAAAATGAGTTTTAAGCTGCATGGCTAAACCATGTAACTGGTTTGTGTGTGTGTGTGTGTGTGTGTGTGCGTGTGTGTGCGCGCGCGCGTGTGTGTGTGTGTGTGTGTGTGTGTGTGTGTGTGTGTGTGTGTGTGTGTGTGTGTGTGTGTGTGTGTGTGTGTGTGTGAGTCTGTAGGGGTCTCCTAGGTGAAAATGCAGTGTGAGTGTCTGCATGAACACAGCCAAGCTCTGTACTGGCTCTACATCTTGGTATGTTGGACAGGTGTAAACTATGCATGGTAGAGGTGTCAGTTCATCACTGTCACCCCCAACCTCAAGAACTGGCTCTACCAGAAGTTGCACTGTCACATCCATGCCCACTGTCAGATGCTCTGATGTCTGCTGGATGAGCTCCCTTCACAGGGATGCCAGGACCATGACCCCTTGGCTTGCCATGTCTGGCTGTGGACAGCACACTCACTGATGGAGCATGACTGGGCATGGCCACTTTGGCTAACAGCAGATGATGTGACTGACCTACACCCATGAGGATGCTGTTTCCCTCCCAGTAGACATTCCATCACAAACCATGCTCGTTCCATGACAGACACCCCTCATTCCAACATGTCATTCATCCAATCCATTGAATCAGAAATACAGTATAGACAGTAACCCATGTCAGCCTGTGCCACATCTACAACCCTGAGCATTTATCTACAGCACCTATGGGAAAGTACCTGTGCTTCCATGATGTCCCTAAGCATACATTGAGTGGCATGGGAAGAGACACCTGGACCAGGTGGAGGATGGACATCAGACCTCCTCTGAGCACCCCTATAAACTATCTTCAGTGGCACCTCACCTACACTTTGGCTATGGCCAGACTCAACAGGCACTAAAGCCAATGTAACCACACTTCTCTGATTAATGGCCTCACACCTCACCTGTCCAATATCTGTGGGGTCACTGGAATGGGTAGGAGTATGCCTACTGTCCATGTCTAATGGAATTGCAGGGGATGGCTGCATGTCAAATCTCAGTGTCAGATTCAACCTCTGCACTCACTGACTGTGCCTCAGCTTGGCCACCATCATTATTAGAATCTGCCGATACACTGACAACAGTTGGCAGAGGGTCCACACTTCCACTGTCATGATCACCAGTGATAAAAAGCAACAAATATAGGAAAAAAAAATAATACCTAAACTACTCTAGTCCAATATATGCTAACAAGCTAACAGTGGTGCTACTGTTACAGATAGTACAGTAACACACACAACAGGTCTGACATCAACAGCACACACTAAAATGTTTCTTTAAATTGCTTAGCAATACTAACATAAAATGTTTGGCTTGCCATCTGCAGGTGAGACTCTACTCTGCAATTTACATGGTCATGAAAGATGTTAAGCAAAAGGTAAGGATAACTTAATCACAATTAACAGTAACACAGATGAATAATACTTTTACACCTTTATATGTACATTAACTATACTTTCAGCAAGAACATGGCTGACAACTCCAACCTAAGCTAATAATTGTAGCAATTTTCAATCCCCCCAAAATAATTCATGTGACACAGAAGTAAAGTATTGATTTCAATTGTTTTACTTTTCAACAATATTCAGCTGTTGAGATACTAAAGCCTAAGTGGAAGCTCATCCTTGGATGTGCTGGCTGTCCTTGAATTTGTTGCACCAACATCCAGGATATGCTGTACTGCACTTTACTGGGAGCTTTCTGGATCCCTGATATTGGCCAGGAACTCTTCATTCGGTGTTTATTGGTGGCTCCATAGCTGGCCCTCCCCTGGTAACCATCTGATCATGGCCCACTGCAGTTGCTCTCCTCCATGCAGATGTGATTGTGTCAGTAGACCTGTAGCGCACCTGCTCAAATGTCCTGCTGTAGCCACCCACCCCATTCACATCATCCATAATCTGGCACCAAATTTTCATTCTGCTGCCATATCTCCCTGTTCCCTTTCAAGCAGGAAGACACTGTGTTGCCTAAAGGCACCCACTATGACCTGATTGTCAGCAACAGTGAAGGGAGGTGTCCTAGGATTGACACACCTGAGTGGAATACTCCTAGGTGTCCTAAAAGATAACAGAAGGATACTACACATAACTATCACATAACTATCACACAACTATCACACATGATAGAACAAAATCCATAAAAGGGAAGTCACCCCTGATCATTATTAGTAAAAAAATACGAGCACTCATGAAATCAACTAAGGCCAATTTTGAGAGAAAAATTGCCATGGATTCAAAAGACAATCATAAGGCCTTTTTCAGCTATGTTAGGAACCTGGGTGGAAACTCCCAGATATGCTCAGAATTAGTCCAAAATTATACAAAAATCACTGAACCCACAGACGTTGTCAACATACTGGCAGACAGGTTCAGTGCAAACTTCACCCCCCTCGTCCGCCTTAAAGGAGAGATAACTATCCCAGCCGAGTGTAGCCTCCCAGACATCTCAAATGCGCAGGTGAAAGCTGCTCTCTAAAGCTAAAAACACAGCATCAATGGGACCGGATGGTGTCCCCGGCTGTGTGCTACATGAGCTAAATGAGGAATTAAACCCGCACATAAGGCAACTGTTTAATCTCAGCCTTACCACAGGATACGTGCCCAAGGAGTGGCATACGGCAACTGTGGTCCCACTCCACAAAGGCGGTGCCTCTACGGACCCTGGTAATTACAGGCCCATAAGCTTAACAAGTCTAGTCTGCAAAGCTATGGAGAGGATCATAATGGAGCTCATAAACAAAGATATAGGGGACTTGCAGACATTGGACCCGACCCAGTTTGGCTTCGTCAAGGGAAGATCATGCCTTTTGAACTTGGTCGACTTCTTCAAAACAGTCACCAAGGCCATTGATGAGGGAAAGGCAGTCCATACAGCCTACCTTGACCTTGCAAGGCTTGACACAATACCCCACTCGGGTATTGTAGAAAAACTTACCAGCTTAAATGTAAACCCATATGTCACAAGATGGGTTGCAAACTGGCTTAAGGACAGAACCCACAGGGTTAGAGTTGCTGGCGCTATGTCAGACTCCAAGCCGGTCACAAGTGGTGTCCCACAGGGCTCGGTCCTTGGCCCCCTATTGTTCTGCATCTACTTCTCAGAAGTACAGGCCAACATGGGAGGACTTTGACTGACAAAGTTTGCAGACGACTGCAAACTGGGCGCCATAGTGGAAAGTGCATCGGACACGGATATCCTCCAGAAGGGACTCACGGAAACAGATAGCTGGTGCCAGAGCCATGGCCTGAAGTTAAACGCCAAAAAATTTATAGTCATACCCTTCTGGAAAAAAAAGGTAACCCCAAGCTACCATATAGGTGGCAATCCACTAAGCACAGAAGAGGTTATCAGGGACCTGGGGACCCAGGTTGACAGTGGCCTTTCTTTTGACACTCACATTGCTAAAGTGATTAGAAAGACCTTCTACATTGCCCACCTGATCATGAAGAGATTCACATCCAGATCTAGTGAGGTCATTGTTCCCCTGTACTCTTCACTTATCAGACCAATGATCGAGTACAATGCCCCATTCGGGATGTATCTCGCCCGACATCTGCAGCGATTGGAGAGACCCCAAAAGTTTCTCACCAAAAGGATAAAGGGACTCCAAAATCTGTCATATGCTGCCAGATTGAAGAAACTCCAGCTCTATTCAGTCGCATACCGTCTGCTCAGAGGTGACATGTGCCTGACATACAAGGCCATGTCCAACCTGGAATTAATGGACATGCTCCACCTCAAAAAATCCAAATCCACCAAAACCACTAGAGCAAGCGACTTAAACCTTAGCACGGATATAAATAGGACGTGCTGGAGGGATAGATTTATCACTCAGAGACTCCCTATGCTGTGGAATAGAGTCCCGGTCCATGTGAGGCAGAGCACCTCGCTGGCTCTGTTCAAGAGAAATCTTGACCTCTGGATGGGAGATCGTAGGTTTACCAAGGGAATCATCTCTGTGTCACTGCTGGACAGAGGCACAACAAACTAATGGGTACAGTATTTTTTCATATAAGGGGTGGCGTAAGCCACAAAAATTTGGGCTAGTCTTATAAATGCCTTGGGGCAGATAGCCTAGTATAAACCTATGAACTACAACATAACTGTTCCCAGATAAAACAGAAAAGTTATCCACAAATTAGTACCCCCTGGAGAAACATAAAACAGTCTAGAGATGTAAAATATGAACAACAGGCCGGATGCAAAAAATTAGATTAACAATATCAACATATCCTTGTTTCTGCCAGAAGAGTAACTCAGACTTGCCCCTCTCCCAAAGAACAGGCAAATTACACATTTTTCTAACAAACCATCTTTGAAATGCTAAAAGTGCCATCACATAAACTGTCTCTGAAACATCTGCACATATTTATCACAGAGCATTCTATTTTCAAGAATTGGCAATCATGCATACCTGTGAAATGGCTTGACAAACATTCCCACAGCATCAATAAACTTCTAACTAATGCATACAGATAAAAGTGTAGAAGCCTTTGCTCAGATTTTTCATAAATACATTCCAACATATGCAGTATGTAGCTGACAAAACTCAAGCATACCTTCTGAAGTTCAGTAATCCTCTGTGCAGATATATACCAAAGAAATAACACATCTTCATTCCTCTCCACATAAACCAGTCCCACACTCTCAGTTTACCTAGCTACACAGTTGCTTTTTTATATGGTGTAGATTCAGGACTGTTAGCATGATGAATATGTAAATGAGGTGTGAACTGATTAGAACTGCTGAATCCCAAATGCTTGTAACCATGGAGGGGTTGTAAACATAGTGCAGGCAGTCCCTCAGTGTTTGTTTTTAATGGATTGCAACTGTGAATGATTACTGGTTGGGAGAAGGAAAATACGACAGTAATGCAGGCTGCCTTACATCTAGTGGGTGTGTCAGGTTAGATCTATAAAGTGTTAGATGTAATGTTGGAAATGTAAGTAAGCAGCACACAATTCACAGGTTGGGTTCCTTAACATCCAACTTGCCCTTCATTTGTTGACAACTGCATACGTTATTGTTTCCATTTAATATCCTCACACATTTTATGGCCAGCGATACAGAATGGCTTACAGACAGCCATACCTCTCAACTGTACAGATTTTCACAGAATATACAGATTTTTTTCTCATAATTTTGGTTAATTTTTCATAAAATTGTGGTTTTCTGGTAATATAATTGTAAATCATTAAAGACCAAAGTTAAAAAAATAACGACAGACATTTGAGTTTCAGATTTCATACCCTTCAGAAAATTCATGCTAATGCAAAACCTGTTAGTCAACTTTCTAAGTTTGCAATGAGCAATATTTAAAAATGATCCCTATGTTTGGGCCTTTGTTCCACTTTTATTTATGGCTTTGTCCAGATTTTATGCTCTAAAAGGTTGAGAGGTATGCAGACAGCATGTCTCAGATTACTTATCAGATGACCAACAAACACAGAGAGGTAAGACAGAGCTGTATATTTGCAAGCAATAATCATAATAGATTGTGTAATCACTAAGTGCACTACATCCAAAAAATTTAAATGTACTAAAAACTGGTGTATGGTTTCATATTATTGTAGATGATGTTGCAGTTGGTTGTGTGCAGAATGATTTCAGTTCTTTACTGCAAAGCTGTTTGTGTGACAAACAGGGATAAGGCACCCATCCTGTGTTCTGAAGGTTTATTGGAGTTAGAGTTCAAATCCAGATGTATGTACATATATCTCATGTTTGTTTGTTTGTGTCTTTCGGCTTTTCGCGGTTAGGGGTCGCCCCAGCGGAACTCCGTTCTGCTAATGATTGGCAGTAGATTTTTACATACTGGCTTGCCGGGCCTAACGCACAACATTCAACGAAGGAACGCCCATTTACGCATGTCGCTACACAGAAGACACTCTAACTGAGAATTGAACGGGCAACGTCTAACTGTGAGGCGACAATGCTACCGCAGCACCACCACCGCATATATCTCATGTGAACCATCATTTTCTATTGTGTATGTCAATGACTGAGTTTTCCTCATTTCAACTACTTGTCTCTTTATTTTATTTTTTTGGCCAGTGATTGCACGATGCAGTGCTTAGTGCAATTGCGGGAATGGATGAAATGATGCCAGGGTTGGCTGTGCTTATCTCCTTTGTGCAAAACATGACAGTGTGCAAACTGGACAACTGGACCACTCAAGAAGAAGACAGGACCAGGACAGCCAAAAATAGAAACCTGGTGCATTCAATTAATTCTGTTGGACACCACACAAATCCACTAAACAGTGAACTTAAGAATGATTATTTAATTAGGGAATGTCTTTAGTCGTGTGGCAGCAGGTGTAAGTGTAGGGCTGGAGTACAGATGGTCCTGGGTTCTACTGCAGGGTGTGCAACTTTTTTTACTGTTATGATATTGCAGTTTATAGCAATGAACTGAAACATGAACAAGTGCTATTTCTACTGTCTTCTGACAACAGGTGTAAGTGTAGGACTCCCATACATATGGTCCTGGGCCCTAATACAGGATATGCTATACACTTTTACTGTTGTTCCACTTCCCATTATACTCACTCTCAGTTATAAAACTGATATTGAAACTGATATTAATTCTATATATGAGGGATGACACACTATTATTGTGTTTATTTATTTATGTATACATTATCAGATTTATTATCAGATGTATGACTGAGGGTATACTGTGTACTATATTTCTGTAAGTATAATTCTGTTATCTGGACTTACATGGCCTTTACATTTGCCTAAGACACATGCCCAAATGCCTCTATATCCAATAACCTTGTCAGGTTACACGCATACATGTGTAACAGCTCATACAGTCACCTGCATTTATGTATGATGCTTGATTCTGTCCGAGCAACAATTCCTCTGTGGCAAACATTGAAAATCAATGTTGTGGTAGTAAATGTTTTGTATCTTTTGCATAGGTTTGAATCCCACAGTGTAAAAATCAATTTCTCATTTCTCCCTGCTTGGCACTGCTGCTCTCCACCCACCATCACACAAATACATTGCATGGTTGTGCACACTCCATAAATGAGATAGCTGGAACTGGAGGGAAAGCATCAGTCTCCATTACTTTAAATCCACTCATATATAGACACAGCAGGTGTTACTGGGGGAGGTGCTGAGTTTAGGGCACAAAGGTGGGGTGTCCAAGAGTCCAGGATATTCATTGGACTCCTAGTAAAGCACCAGAGCCAAAGGATTCTGCAGGGGGACTATTCTGGTTCCCAGTACAAGTCTGAGGTGTGGGATAGTTTAGCTTAGGCTGTATCCAGTACCACTTGTATCCCATGCACTTGAGAGCAATGGAGGATTCATTTTAATGACCTACAGAGGAGAAAGAGGGATACTCTTAACCATTGGATTGAGGAATTTAGGACTACGGACATCTTACATCTGTGTAAGTATAAGCTCAACAAAGCACTTGCAAGACTTAGAAAGCTGAATATAGGCAAGCCTGGTATGCATAATGGTCTTCTATTCTTTTCTGTTTTCTCCAGCTGCCTGTGATTGAGAGTGCAATATCTATGCCCACATGGCTAGATTGGAGAGACTGAGGGGACCGAGTGGTATATATGCAGCATAAGAGATGTGTTACTGTAGCATTAAAAGTTAAAGATAACTTTTTTGATACTTTATAGAGTTGTATCAAATTGAGCATGCATATCCCAACTGTAAATGGAAGTATGTGTGCATTGGTCTGTAGCACAAACCAATTGTAAGAGTCCAATATTAGACTTTAGTCAGAGGTTGTGGGTTCAGATACCACAATTCACAGCTATACCATACTATTTCTTCAATAATATTTACATTAAATTAAATTAAAACCTCTATACCAGTGGCACAAATGCCCTGCTGTAAACTGTAATCTGTATAATTGGAACACCCATGTGTGCAATATATGTACATTCCAAGGATTAGTTGCAGCAATCTGTAGTATAGTGTGTATCTGTTAGGAGGTAGACTTAAGTGTAAAACTTAAGATAATAGAGTTGTTTAATAGTATTAATGTATTGTATGTCACATATGATGGTACTAATCTTATTTCTTTTTTTCTCTCATCCCAACCCTTATCTCTCTTTTGTTATTTTCTTAATTTCTATTTTATTTTAAGTTATGTTTGAAATATTTTTATATTATTTTATTTTATGAATATTTGTTTATTTTATTTATATTTTATTTTATTGTCATTTTTTTATTTTATTTTTACTTAATTTAATTTATTTTTTCTTTTCTTTTTTTAAATTTTATGTGTTGTCAAAATCTGTCCATGTCATGCATTTGTGCCACATCACTAAATGCTCCACAGCACAGCGAGGTAGGACAGCCCCACTGGAGTTCCACCTGCAGCAGTACCGATGACCAGCACAACTGGGAGCCAACCTGCCAGCACTGTCTGTGCTGCCCCTGCACTACTTGCACCCTCAGATAGTCCTGACCCAGAGGCTGGTCTAGAGGTACCCTCCAGGAGCAGTAGCAGAGGTGGTGAATTCATCACCCACAGTGAGTTGCCAGAGATGGTGTGTAGGCTGGTGTGTCACACCACTGGTGCATGCCTATGCTGGCTGGAGATGCTTCTCTCCCTCATGTTGCATACTAGGTGGAGAAGGAAGTGATGTCAAGCAGTCCAGCCACCTGCGGAGTAAGATAACAGTGATGAGAGTCCAGTGAGTGAGGATTCAATTCTCACTTTCTCCCAGCTTGACAGCTGTGGACTCAGGTTGCTCCCATCCTAACTCCAGTCACGGTGTCCCCCAAAATTTTGTGTCCATCACCATCCCTGTCTCTTGTCTTGTTTGTCTTGTCTGTCTGCAATTGCTTCCTTACCTAACCTACTTACCTGACCCAGACATATCTATGTCCCTTCCCTAACATCCCCCTTTCTCTCTCTCAAATAAAAAAATAAATGGGCACCTGTCCCACAAAAAATGATCCCGTACATAGTTCTCCATTTTGCACTTGTCTTCTTAACACACTTGATTTTGTTCAGTTGGCTATACAATGTGATTGCATTGTAGTCACCCCCCTCTGGAGGTGACATTCCAAATTCAGTTAATATTCTTCACATATTTTCAGTTTACACAGTTAAATCTACCTAATTTTCACCACTTTCATCTGTTAAAAAAATAGAATCACACATCACACGTAAGTTGCTGCAAAAGTAATGAATGTCTTCAATTTTTGGGCTCCATTCTTCTACATAGGTGCACATCTTGCATCAACAAACAGCAATGGTGAGAGGTGTCAAAATGATGTGATTACTTTCACACAATGTAGCTTAACCCTGCTGCACTACACCAACACACAGCTGCACATGTTCTATAAAAATTCATGCCATTGCATTATCAATGTTCAAATAAAAGTATTTAAAGGTATTAAATACACCTGGATTTGAACCCATTGGGTCTATATCAGATTTGTTAAAGGTTCACTTCCACAAAATGTTCTTCATCGACCTGAAACTACCAAAAATTCAGTTTCATGAACGCTCACATCTGAGGAAGATTTAAATGGGGATAGGAAGAAGTTGGCCAACAGCACAAATTTGTCCTTTTCCACACTGTAGTGTAATCTTGGAGTTGGTATATATAGTTGGGGTGTGGGCGCAGTCCCCACATTGGATGGTGTTAGGGTTTAGCCCCTCACTTGAGTGGGTTTGACTTACTGTGGTGTGTATTCCAGTGTAGATTTGGCCAATTGCTTCCTTGCCCTGGTGAAATATTTTTTGATGTGAATGTTCGCAGAACTGAACATTTGGTGGTTTTGGGTTGATGAAGAAAGGTTCATAGAAGTAAACCTTCAGGAAATTGATATAGACCCAGACCCAGTACCATCTGGGCCCAAAAAGGGATGCATCTATGCATTAACACATACTCCCACAGAGTCAGTTAAGCAGTAAATGTGTTGCATAGACTCAGACTTTACCATTGAGGCTCCGGTTTGTGCACTGCTTAGCTATGTGCAAATGTGTGCATCTTGCATGCATACACATTTTGCCAACTGTTGTGCAAACCTGCTGTTCACCATAGAAAAGTAAATATTATTGTGTATTACTGCTGTATACTGTCCATTTCTAGTCTATGACATGAAAGTATATGTGGAATTTTTATTTATTTATTTTATTTTAATTTAACATTTGTTGACCGGGAAAGTCCGACTAGGTTCCACAGATCCTGTTTTCAGTGGAGGCCTGGGGAGAAATGCTCAAGAAGCATGTCTTTAGAATGTGGGAGGAAACCGGAGTACCCGGAGGAAACCCATGCGAACGCAGGGAGAACATGCAAACTCCACACAGAAGGCACCCCAGCTGAGAATCAAACTGGAGAACCTCTTGCTGTGAGGCGACAGCATTAACCGCTGCAACACTGCGCTGCCCAAACATAATGTAACATTACAAACTGAAGGCCCTGTCTAACAATATGTCACATATTCACATTACAGCCATGTGTGAGCCCCACCCCCCCAAGTACTGCAACCCTGGTATCTCAGTACTTTCTCCACACTTTCATCACTTACACCAAATAAAGTAATCTCAAATGTTGTGTGATATGCAATGCACATCAATCTGATAACATTCAGAACTGCAACTATTGACCCATAAGCCAAAAAGCCTTATCTGCATGGCTAGGGAAGGCATCAGCATGGGTCTTATCCACAAGGACATGGGTGACCTCCCACATATTTGACCTGACCCATTCTATTCTTGTCAAGGGTAGATCTCGCTTATTGAATCTTGTGAACCTCTTTGATACTGACCCCAAACACATGGATGAAGGATAACAGGACATGCCACCTATGTTGAGTTATCCGAGGCCTCTGATGCTATCCCCCATTCATGTCGCATAGTGAAGATCTCCCATCTGGGAATAAGCCATACAGTACTAGATGGACAACCAACTGTCTCACTGACAGTACACACAGTCTAAAAGTTGGGAACTGACGATCGGGAATTTATGGATGAGTTAATTTATATGTCACAATTGTTTTATAATAGAGGATAACCTGAACAACTCTGTGAAAAAATACTTCAAGAAGTGACAAATAAAAGACAGGATGGGATATACCAGGCAATACTTCTTTATGTTTTTTCCACAAATAGATATAATGCAAGTGTCTTAGACAATGAATTAAATCAGAACAACATACCCTTATACATAACAACATTTAATGATAATTTTCAAATTATTGAAACAATTATTAAAAGAAATTGGAAGATTTTAGTTAGAGATAATATTTGGGGACAACAATTTAATGGACAGATTAAATTTGTTTATAGGAAAGATGAATCACTTAAGGACAAATTTGAACATAATAATAACACCAATGAAAGATATAATACTAGAATAAAAGGGAATTTTAAATGTGGTAGATGTACGGTGTGTACACATATTCATTGTACAGGGGCCAACATAGTTGTAAATTCCCGCAATATAAAAATTAACGGACAGTTTAATTGTTATACTTCCAATGTGGTTTATCTTGCGTTATGTCAAAACTGCAAGGCATTTTATGTCGGAAAAACAAGTAGGCACTTTAGAGATAGAGTGAAAGAACACTTACTAGATATTCAACATTGCAGAACAACTAATGCTTTGGCCAGGCATATTCAAAGTAATGCTCAACATAAGTTCAGATTTTGTATTATTCAACATGTTATTTATGACCAACAAGGCATGA
Source organism: Protopterus annectens (assembly GCF_019279795.1). Lineage (NCBI taxonomy): Eukaryota > Metazoa > Chordata > Ceratodontiformes > Protopteridae > Protopterus > Protopterus annectens. The sequence continues at coordinate 728,178,438 of NC_056746.1, read as the reverse complement.
TTACAAAGTATGATCTGGACTTTAAAGAATTAACATGGCAAATTTACTTGGATGCATATAGTATACCAGGTCTAAATGAATATCACACCATTCACCCCTACTGAAACTTAATAGAATTAAAGGAAAATACGTGTAATAGTTAGTGGAATTACACGTAAGATACCACAACTATACTACCGTCATCATAATATCAATACTGGTTATTTGAGATACAGTTGAATAATATGGGACCGATGGTCATATCAATTATATACATATAACTTTTATACACATTTTTTATTAAACCTTAAAAGTGTTATAAATTTATGGATATAGTGTAATATACATATAATAATATCAATATCATATAATACACATACAATAAAATCAATATCACAAATACACATTTATACAATATAATAATTATAAAATTGCAATGTATGTTATTAATTAATTTAATTATCTGTTAGGACATTAATATAGTATGTACATTATAAGTTTAATTTTTTTATACAAATGTATAAATATCAAAATCCATGTCACCATGAATTTAGATTCATTTTTAATACATTAACAGAATATTATTTTCTAAAATTAGTATGTCATATATTTAATGGTACTTTTTATACAGAACATGTTTATAAATAGATGATTTTAATGTTTTTAGTGGTGAATGAATTTAGTTTGTTAACTTGTTTTGTTAACAAGTATGAGTCACACATCATTAGTCAATTTATCAATTAAATTTTTGGGTGTAGCTGTCTTATTTAAATGGTTTCAGATAATGTGATGATGTATTCTGATGAAGTTCGTCGTTACGGACGAAACCTAGGTAAAAAGCTTGTTTGGAATAAAAGTTCGTTTTTACAACTGGTGTTGCGGTTTTTGGAACATCTACTTGATTTTGGAACATATATTTTACGACAACTACGGAAACTATTTGGTTGGTATTCACTAGCAATTTCCACTGACAAGTTTGGCTCCTTACTTCTCACATTTTATCTGTTGGTGTTCGTAATTTTGGTTCCTACTTCGCTGAAGCACAGGCAACAGTAGATGGCCTGTGGTTTACCAAGACTGCAGATGACTGATAACTCGGCACACTCATATAGAGTCCCCCAGTGATGGTAACATATTACAGAAGAGGCTGACACAGACAAATGACTGATGCCAAACTCACATACCGAACCTTAAAGCAAACAATCCCTCATTGTCCCCTTTGGAAATGAAGTACCCTTGCTAATTATAATATACATAGCATCTCTCTAAGCTCAAACACAGTGTTGTGAGACTTGAGAAAACATGTTGATAGCAATCTATACTTTCATCACTATTTGTCTATAGTGATGAGACACACATTCTGCATTGGGCACCTCATATATATGGACATCATATTCAAGACCAGGGAGGTCATAGCTCTGTGGTACTCTACAGTTATCAGACCACTAAATGAGTACAATGCTCCCTTCCATCTGTACCTCACCAGACACCTGCAACAATAGGAGGAAGCACAGAAGTTTGTGAATGGGAGAGTCCAGGGCCTCCAAATATGACATACATGGAAAGACCAAATTACCTGTCCTTGTATTTGGTATCATAATGGCTGCTGACATGTGACCTGTACCTGGTCTACAAAGCAGTCTCAGACCCTGCCCTACTGGAAATGCTGGACATCTGCAAATCAAATGGTAGAAGAATAACTTGTTCCAGGGATTACAACCTAGACTGTGACATAAACAGAACATGCTGGGGACACAGACATATCCCCTGGTGATTGACACTCCTCTGTAATAGGCCCCCACTTCATGTGAAGCAGTGCTCCTCAATGACACTGTTCATGTGTAATCATGACAACTGGTTGGGTGATTGTGAAGTCACTTCTGGGATGGCACCTATGTCCCTCATGGACAGGGACAGTCGATGCTTTGCTAACAACGACCATCTAACTATCAGTAACAGTACTTGTGTTTTTACACAGCTATGCTTAACAACCTAGTCCCATTTGGCTAGTAGCTGGTTAGTATCTTTTACCAGGGCATCTTTTTTAATAGATTTTTTACCTGAATTTAGAGAAAGCCAGCTCACCTAAAAGTATTGTGACTTCTAGTGGTGCAGATCTGAGTGAGCAGAACTTAAATTCCTGATGCGGTTATAATACATTTATCATTTGTTTAGATGCAGTGTGGCTGTATTATGAAGATCAGAAGTAAAGCTTAGATGCATGCAGTGCAAACATTTTTAAGATTCAATTAAATTAAATTACTAAAGGCTATATTGATCTGTTATTTTTTCTTAATTTAATGTCTGTGAAAGAGTATTTAGCTATGCTAGTAAGTAGAGCTGCAGAAGAAAATATTTGTGATAGCATTTTAGCATGTTTCAGTTTGATTGTTTTAGAGGAGGGCAGGAAGGATTTCATTTTGCAACAAAGCCCTAGTCTTGACTGCATGCTTTAATTGTTAGACCACTGTACGGTTTTATAGCTGCGCATTCATATGATTACTAAATATTTGAGCACATGTCATTGATGGAGTTGCCAGTGTAGGAAATGCATACATCTGCAACTTTGCTTTACTAATGGCTAGAAAATAATTAATTTCACTTAAAGAAAACCATTAGACTACTTACAGCTAGCTCTGTTTATTATAAACTTTTAACAGTATTGTGTTACAGTCTGAATGTGAGAAGAGGAAATGTAATTCAGAATTAAATGGATGAAGACGGGCAGATAGTGGGTGGTGATATGGGCAGGTTCTTTGCTGACTTTGTTCTTTTGCAGGTTACTGTAATTTTATCAGGCCAGTTGCTTCACTATAAATGTATTTGATAAGTTAACATTGACTGTATTTCTCCCCTTTTGCTTGTTCTTGGAGAAAGAAGTAATCTGAGAGGGAGACAGAGAGAGGAAGTGGAAGGGAGATAAATGTACATTGGTGGTGCAGTCTTAGGTATTACTCAAAACACCATGCATTTATCTTACATCGTTTGCAACCACCCCAAGCATAGTTTATGGAGGCACACTATACAAAGCCATGCTGGTCTCACCAGACCACAACACACTTTCCCACATTCTTTTGGGAGACTTGATGTGTTGTTTTGCAAATTTTTGCCTGGCCTGGATGTTTTTCTGTGTTAGAAAAGGCTTCTGTCCAACCCTACCTACCCCATAGTGCAGACATATGGAGAATATGGGATATTGGTGTCACATGTAGTACACAACCAGTACTTTTCCAGAAATTCCTGCAGCTCCTTCAGTGTTGCTGTAGGTCTCTTGGCAGCTTCCCTGACCAGTGATCATGTTGTTTTTCTTAAATTTCGGAGGGACGTCCAGTTCTTTCCAACATTACTGTTGTCCCATATTTTCTCCATTGTTTGACTGTCTTCACTGTGTTCCATGGTATATCAAATGCTCAGTAAGATATAAGTGCTGTACTCCTTTGACTGAATTACTATGGTGTTTGTCCTAACAGATGGTAATGACTCTGTCTTATATTACACCTGTACCCCGAATATAATGAATGGGTACTCAACAGATAATTTGATGCAATTTCCCACCTGTGTGTAATAGGTTCATAGGTTCATACCAGGCTATGTGCCCCAGGGTATTTATAAGCCTAGCCAGAGTGTGTTTGGCTTTCGCCACCCATTTTAAATTAATTTTGCTATGCCCTTTTTCGAGGTGAGTATGCTGTACCTCTGTCTAACAGTGACACAGAAGTGATACCCAGGGTAAACCTACGATCTCCCATCCACTCATCAAGATTCCTCTTGAAGAGAGTCAATGAGGGACGCTGCCTAACCTGGACTGGGATTTTATTCCAGAGTGAAGGGAGCCTCTGGGTTATGAATCTGTCCCTCCAGCATGTCCTATTTATTTCAGTGCTGAGGTTCAAGTCTCTCGAACGTGTAGCTCTATGGGATTTGGATTTTCTGAGGTGCAGCATGTCCATTAATTCCGGGTTGGACATGGCTTTATACGTCATGCACAGATCACCTCTGAGCAGGTGGTTTGCCACTGAGTAGAGCTGGAGTTTCTTTAACCGGGCAGCATATGGCCTCTGTTTGAGCCCTTTGATCCTCTTGGTGAGGTACTTTTGGGGTCTTTCCAGTTGCTGCAGGTGTCTGGTAAGGTACATCCCAAAAGGGGCATTGTACTCAATTATGGGCCTCATGAGGGATGAGTAAAGAGGCACGATGACCTCCCCTGATCTAGATGTGAATCTCTTCATGATTAGGTGGGCTATATAAAATGTTTTTCTAACCACTTTGGCCACGTGGTTGTCAAATGAGAGATTGCTATCAACTTGGGTCCCCAAGTCCCTAATTACTTCTTCTGTACTTAATGGATTACCACCTATGTGGTAATTTGTGGGCACTTTGTTTTTGCCAAAGGGGATGACTATACACTTTTTGGTGTTTAGCTTGAGGCCATGGCTCTGGCACCAGTTGTCTGTTTCTATGAGGTCCTTTTGGAGGATGCTTGTGTTGGCTGGAAAGTCGATTATGGCACCCAGTTTGCAGTCATCTGTGAACTTAGTCAGCCACAGTCCTTCCGTGTTGCCCTGTAACTCCGAGAAATATATACCAAACAAGAGAGGTCCCAGGACTGAGCCTTGTGGGATGCCATTTGTAACTGGTTTGGAGTCTGACATGGTTCCAGCAATTCTAACCATGTGGGTTCTGTCCTTGAGCCAGTTTACAACCCATCTAGTGACATAGGGGTTTATATTTAAGCTGGTGAGCTTATCTATAATGCCCGAGTGGGGTATTGTATCGAAGGCTTTTGCGAGGTCCATGTAGGTTGTGTGGACCACCTTCCCCCCGTCAATGGGCCTTGGTGACTGTTTCAAAGAAATCAACCAGGTTTAAGAGGCAGGATCTGCCCTTAACAAAGCCGAACTGTGTAGGATCCAGTGTCTGTAGGTCCCCAATATCTTTATTTATGAGGTCCATGATGATCCTTTCCATAGCTTTGCAGACCAAGCTAGTCAGGCTTATGGGGCGATAGTTTCCAGGATCCGTTGAGGCACCACCTTTGTGGAGAGGGACCACTGTTGCTGTATGCAACTCTTTGGGTACATATCCTGTAGTAAGGCTGAGATTGAACAGTAGTTTTATGTTTGGGTTTAGCTCTTCTTGGAGTTCATGTAGGATGCAGCCCAGGACACCGTCTGGTCCCATTGATGCTGTGTTTTTTGCTTTGGAGAGGGCAGCTCTTACCTGAGCATCTGAGATGTCAGAGGGGCAGCACTCTGCTGGGATAGATATTTGCCCTTTTGGTGGGGAGGGGGGGAGAAGTTTGCGCTGAACCTGACAGCCAGGATGTTGGCAATGTCTGCGGGTTCGGTGTATTTTTTGTCATTTTGGACTAATTCTGAGCATATCTGGGAATTCCCACCCAGGTTCCTAACATAACTAAAGATAGCCTTGTGATTATCCTTAGTATCCTCTGCAATTTTTCTCTCGAAGTTGGCCTTAGACGATTTTATGAGTGCCCGTAGTTTTTTGCTAATACTGATCAGAGATGCCTTCCCTTTTTGGGATTTTGCTCTATCATGTAGTAGCTTCCTCCTTCTATTGTATAGTTTGTTTATGGCTGGGGTCCACCAGACATGACATCTGCCTTTGGAGGATTGGGTCTTGGTTTTATTTGGGATTGCATGATCCATGCATTCCTGAAGGTGTTCATAGAATGCGTTTATAAAGGATTCTGCGGTCTGGGCCATATTTTCCACAGGCCCGGGGGCTTTGAAGGATTCCACCTCAGTTTTGAGGAGTGTGAAATTTGCTTTAGATAAGTTTTTCACTGTGGTTTTCTGGGCAGGGGATGGGGTCAGGATGTGAATATCCAGTGAGATTAGTTTATGGTCTGATCTTACCAGTGAGGGATACACTTCTGGTCTGGAGCATAGAGTCCCCATGTTGGTGATGATGAGGTCCAGTATGTTTTCCCCTCTTGTGGGAGTGGTAACAAGTTGTTCCATAGCATTTGAGTTTATAAATTCTAGGAACCTTTGGGCTAGGGTGTTGGAGCTAGAGTAATGCTCCCAGTCTATGTTTGGGTAGTTGAAGTCACCCAATATAATGGTGTTTGGAGAGACCTTCATATTTTCCAGTGTTCTCTGGAAGGCTGAGTGGGGTTCCTGGGTTTGGGAGGGTGGTCTGTAGCAGGCTATAAACTGGAAGGCAGTTTTACCCACTGTTAGTTGCACATGTATAGTCTCTGATGCTTCGTGCTGTGCCACCAACCTGGAGGTGTGGGTATCTTTGACGAGTATTGATACTCCCCCTCCTTTTGTGGTTCGGTCCAAGTTTTGGGGCCAAAAAGCATGGTATGAGGTATAACCTGGTAGTGCTGTGGTCTCTCGGGAGCCTTGAACCAGGTTTCTGTTACTGCACAGATATCGATGTTCTCCATGCTAAGGAGAGTTTTGCGTGTGTGCATCTTGAGGTTTAGACTTCTGGCATTGAGTAGCATTACTCTTAGTTTCTTATCCCCTGTGATACCTATGGAGGTCGGTTTGTCTTTTGAGCCTTGCCTAAAAAAGGCACTATGGGGGTAGCAAGAGCCTTTGCCAATATCCGAATGCCCAGGGGTGACAGGTGCAAGCCGTCTCTAACGAAGCATCGTGGCTTGTCGAGCATGTCATCCTAGGCTGACAGACATTGGGTCCCCTTTGAATGACACCAATACTTAAGCCAATTGTTGAAATTGGTCATCTTGTCTTCATATTGTGGCATCATTCTTGGTGAGGGTAAGATGCTACTCAAGGTCAGGGTCATACCGGCCTGGGCTACATGCTCAGAGAGCTCCTCTATGTCTCTTTTCATGTAGTCCAGGGAGGTACGTCTCAGGTCATTCACACCAGCATGGACAATGACTGAGTCATATTTGTACTTGCCTTGGAGTGACCTGAGTGCTTGTGTTATGTGGCGGATCCTAGCACCTGACAGGCAGCTCACCGTGACCTTCTCCTTGTTCAGCCTGGTGAGCGGGACATCAGTGTGCCTGATGATAGAGTCACCTATTACAAGTGTATCAGGTGTGTTGTTTAGCCGTAAGGGCTGTGACTGTTCGGCACACTGGCTTTGTGAGCTATGTGTTGCACGTGTTTTGTTTTGGGGTAGTGGTTGCTTGGGTGTCTGCTTTGGAGGTCTCTGCTGCTTAGGCAGATTTTTATTTAGAGCCTCCGAGTATGTTTTTGTGTGTTTATGTGTTTGATTTGCTGTTGTGATAGGTCTATGTGAGACTGGAATTGTAGTGAGTGTGGTTTCCTTCTCCTCCTGACTGGTTATGCCAGTACTGAGTTGAGAGAGCTTAGTCTCTAGTTTGGCTATATGGTTACATCTCTCACATGTGTTGAAATTTGTTGGGAAGAGGAGAGGGTTGTCCGTGTACATGAGGCAGTTGTAACATTGCCTCAAGATTCTCAGATTCACCAGCTGGACTGGAGAGGAGATTGACAACTGACCTTTGGACATGCTAGCATAATATTGGGAATTCCTTTATAATTGAAAAAAAGGGCCAATGGGGAACAAGGTACTCAAGGGGAGTTTGTGAGGGTGTAGTGCTTTTAATTTTTTAGTGCTGACTTGTATAATTGATTTAGTGAGCAAGTGCCAGGTAACTTAAATGCAATGTGTTACAGGTAACTTAAATGCAAAAATGACAAGCAGTAACTTTCTTTCAAGTGAAACAAGGAAATAAGTACAGTAAGCAATGCAGATATCACTAGGGATCCACAGAAGCTCTGAAAAAACACGTTTTAGGTGGAATTAGCATTTCAGGGAAATAACAAACAAACAAACAACAAGCATACAAATAAAGCTAGATTCAGCAGGCCTGGATCTAGTCTATGCTACAGCAAACAAGGTGTACCAATTTCAGTAAGAAACAGTTAAAATATGCAGGAACTATAAGCCTTTAACCAGAAATTCCCAGCTCAGAAGGGCAGAGTCCAGCCTCTCCTCCCACAAGAGTGCAGACCACGAACCTTCTTAATGTAAAATAACTGGCCTGAAGCCCAAGTGCTTAAAATAGAACTAATACACTTTTAGAATAACAGACACTGAGCCCTCAATCAGCAGTTCCCAACTTAGAAGGATGTAAGCTACCTGTCCTGCCACCACAGTGCAGGCCACAAACCTTCCTATTGTAAAACAACTGGTCTGAAGCCCACGTGCTTAATCCAAAAGACTTAGAATGATAGCTACACTTTAATCAAGTTACTATCAAGCAGTAATAAATACAACTGAATACTTTAAAGAATGCCTGGATTAGTGTTCAAGTTATACAAACAAAGCAAGATTCAGCAGGCCTGGATCTAGTCTATGCTACAGCAAACAAGGTGTACCAGTTTCAGTAAGAAGCAGTTCAAATATGCAGGCACTATAAGCCTTTAACCAGAAATTCCCAGCTCAGAAGGGCAGAGTCCAGCCACTCCTCCCTCAAGAGTGCAGACCACAAACCCTCTTAATGTAAAATAACTGGCCTGAAGCCCAAGTGCTTAAACCAGAATTAATACACTTTTAGAATAACAGACACTGAGCCCTCAATCAGCAGTTCCCAACTTAGAATGATGTAAGCTACCTGTTCTGCCACTACAGTGCAGACCACAAACCTTCTTAATGTAAAACAACTGGTCTGAAGCCCAAGTGCTTAAACTAAAAGGCTTAGAATGAGTTACACCAAGCAGTAATAAATACAACTGAGTACTTTTAAGATGGCCTTAAAAGCAAAATAAAGTAGGAAGAAACACAAATACAGTAAAAGCAGATAATTTTTTTTTTCACAACTGAACTTCTTAGGTAACAGAAGGGTGAAATCTGAGATAGCTTTTAAGAAAGAAATCTCAAAAGAACCAATGAGGTGCTTAGTCTAAGCTGTAGTCCAGGTGACCTCAGTCAGCCAATGACCTCAAACAATTCCCTCTCACTGAAATGCCTGATGGCTTTGTTTAAACCAAGATGTCCCTGAATATGTGCTCAGACACACAGCCTCCACAAACACTAGGCCCAAATACAAGCCTGAATATGGAAAGGCTACAAATATCCCCACTACTTAGAACAAACTGCAGACATGTTTCTCACAGCTGAAAAGCAGCAGTGAGCCTTTAAATGAAAGTTTTAAACAGCTAAAGGAGCCTCTAGAAAAAAGAGTTTAACTGCAACAAGTTATCAGAAACAAGCAACCCAACTAATGCTTAATAAAAGTGGACAATTTCCAGTTAATACCTCACGCACAGTGAAATTAGCTAGAAAAATACACAGTACACAAAGTGCTATAAATAAAGGTGTTTATTTCTGAATTTTTTCCTGTTGGTGCTTGAACATACCAGGAAATGTTACTGAATGGTTGTTTTTGGGGAATCTTTCATTCTTGTGCCTGTGCATACATTATATTGAAAGGCTTGACTGGGTGAATGCTTCATTTTGGTGCTTGTACATACTAGGAAATGTTACACATGTTTTGTTTGGGGAAGTGTTTAATTTTGGTGATTTTGCATTCCTCAACATTGTACTGCAGGGGTTGCTTGGGTGAAGTGTTCATGCTGGTGGTTGCATATACTAGGAAATGTTACTGTAGGTTTTTCGGGGGAAACATTTTATAGAGGTGCATGTATACCTGGACATAGTAATGATGTTACTTAGGGAAATAATTCATTGTATATCAGGGAAGTGCTTGTGGATACATGGTCTGACTGCTGAAGTGACTGCTGGGCAAAATAGTTTATTGTGTCATTTTGGTGCTTGTGCATACACAGTGCAAACAACTGGATGGGTTACTGGGGAAACAGAAATTAAGTGTGACAATTTCATACGGTTACATTACTTAGAATACAGCACAGAAATGTAATTATAGTATAATATACCAGCATACAAGACATCGGATACACCATTGAGTAAATAGTATAATGTAAAATAAGCAGACAATAAATCACTTCTGCTTGTAGTATTCTATTTGTGATTAGTAGTTGCATGAGTGAGATATTCTTCATCAACTAGCTATCCTCCAAAACCCCTGATGTTTATTTTTTCCTGTGTGTGTGTGTGTGTGTGTGTGTGTGTGTGTGTGTGTGTGTGTGTGTGTGTGTGTGTGTATATATATATATATATATATATATATATATATATATATATGAAATGTCTGTGCAAATGTGTGTATATCGATATATATGTATGACATCCATTCACTTTGTGGTAATCTAGAGCAATCCATTGGTAGCTGATTTTGTAGTTGGAAATCCTGTTTACCTTCAAAGCACTGAACGATTTAGTAACCTTTGGTTCAGTAATAGAAATGGAGTGTCTGAATAGTTGTTGCCAGCTGTTTCAATTTTAGCTTTGATTTTTCCATTCTGGTATAGAAATTAGATGTAAATAATGTGTGTAATTATGTAAAACTATAAAACACATTTGATTAATGAACTAGAAAACTTCCATACAGCAGCTAGAACCTCTGAATTGGTAGATACACATTGAAATATAAAGTTCTTTGCTAGCAGCAACCTCTTCAGTAGTTACAGATATCTTTAATGTGAAATTATTCAGATGACTTTTACCTATGCAGAGATTGTGCATGTTTGGAAACTAGTTTACATTGTAAATCAAGATAAGAAGTACACAGGGCTGCTGGTGGTATCTCCCTGATGAATGCCATGAACAAAGTTGGTTGTATAACTAATGAGAATGAGTCTAGCAGTATATATTTTTTTACTTTCCATCCTAGAGTTATAATTAGTGTTTAAAATTTGCTTATGGAGACCTCACTCTCAGTGTTTGCTATTTATTATTGTTGAAATGATAGGTCAAATTCACTTTTCCCGAGTAATGTATGGGATGTATGGAAATGAGTATATTTTCTGGTTGGCTTACTGTGTGATTGAGACTGTGAGGGAGACAGAACAAGTATGCATTTTTTAACTCCTTTACCAGATTGATACTAGAGAAGGCTACCTTGTGATTTTTATTAGGTATTAAAAAAATAATTTAAAGGGAATCCACTTAAACTGCGTATACAGGATGGAACCGGGACCTTCAGGAGTCAGTGCAGAGTTCATATTTGTTATTACTGTTCTTGAGGACAATTTCTTACAGAAGTATTGGGACGTAACTCCATCACTGGATGTTATGCTTGATTACTTGGACATGATTTATGTGATAGTTCTGCAGAGGGACCACTATATGACAATGACAGAATATGAGAATGTGAACTGTCACTATTTTCTAAAGTGTAACATACCACTTTTTTTCCAAACTTCGAAGTTTTAGGAGGGACGACTGAGCTCAATTTGATTAAATAAGGTACAGTTGAAAGGTATGGAAGGAAATATTGAAATGTTTACGGTTTTCTTGCTGAACTGTGACTGTGCTGAACTGTGACTGCTTTGTATTGTCACAGACATTCACATTTCTAACCAAATTTCATACCTTGAACTGCTGGTTTATTTGCTTTCCATAGCATCTCTCATAAGCTTTATCTATCAAAGAGCATAGAAGTATATAGAGCAAAACATAACTTGTCTTTCTAGAATCCAACCCTGTAACAGAACCTCGACTTCCTCTATGTATTTTGGAAAGAGGGCCTTGACCCTGACTGGAATAGATTTATTGTGATTATAACAAAAGGTAATAGTCTTGGACACACATTTGAAAATGATCTGTTTTGACACAGCCTCTCCATTCCTACCATCACAAGAAATAAACAATTGCTCCAGATATTCTGAAACATTTACTTTTGCCTAGAAGTTACCCATGTTATTACTTGCTGACTACTACCTGCATGGAGCTATGTTATATTTTGGACATTTTTCTGGTCTTTGTCAGTAATGTGTGCAACTTAGGTGGGAGGAAGGGCTAAGTGTTATACTATTTTACTGAATTAATGTATTACATAACAGCTGCACAAGGTGATATAATGAGTACCTACACAACAGGTTATGTTCAGCAATTGTCACCTGTGTCTGAGCATGAGAAGGTCATGGTGAGCTGTCTGTCAGGTGCTAGGATCCGCCACATAATACAGGCACTCAGGTCACTCCAAGGCAAGTACAAATATGACTAAGTCATTGTCCATGCTGGTGTGAATGACCTGAGATGTACCTCCCTGGACTACATGAAAAGAGACATAGAGAAGCTCTCTGAGCATGTAGCCCAGGCTGGTATGACCCTGACCTTGAGTAGCATCTTACCCTCACCAAGAATGATGCCACAATATAAAGACAAGATGATCAATTTCAACAATTGGCTTAAGTATTGGTGCCATTCAAAGGGGATCCAATGCCTGTCAGCCTGGGATGACATGCTCGACAAGCCACAATGCTTCACTAGGGACGGCTTGCACCTGTCACCCCTGGGCTTTCGGATATTGGCAAAGGCTCTTGCTACCCCCAAAGTGCCTTTTTTAGGCAAGGTTCAAAAGACAAACCCACCTCCATAGGTATCACAAGGGATAAGAAACTAAGAGTAATGCTGCTCAATGCCAGAAGTCTAAACCTCAAGATGCACGCACTCAAAACTCTCCTTAGCATGGAGAACATCGATATCTGTGCAGTAACAGAAACCTGGTTCAAGGCTCCCAGGAGCACCCCAGCACTACCAGGTTATACCTCGTACCATGCTTTTTGGCCCCAAAACTTGGACCGAACCACAAAAGGAGGGAGAGTATCAATATTCGTCAAAGATACCCACACCTCCAGGTTGGTGGCACAGCACAAAGCATCAGAGACTATCCATGTGCAACTAACAGTGGGTAAAACTGCCTTCCAGTTTATAGCCTGCTACAGACCACCCTCCCAAACCCAGCAAACCCACTCGGCCTTCCTGAGGACACTGGAAAATATGAAGGTCTCTCCAAACACCATTATATTGGGCGACTTCAATTACCCAAACATAGACTGGGAGCATTACTCTAGCTCCAACACCCTAGCCCAAAGGTTCCTAGAATTTATAAACTCAAATGCTATGGAACAACTTGTTACCACTCCCACAAGAGGGGAAAACATACTGGACCTGATCATCACCAACATGGGGACTCTATGCTCCAGACCAGAAGTGTATCCCTCACTGGTAAGATCAGACCATAAACTAATCTCACTGGATATTCACATCCCAATCCCACCCCCTGCCCAGAAAACCACAGTGAAAAACATCTCTAAAGCAAATTTCACACTCCTCAAAACCGAGGTGGAATCCTTCAAAGCCCCCGGGCCTGTGGAAAATACGGCCCAAACTGCAGAATCCTTTATAAACGCATTCTATGACCACCTTCATGAATGCATGGATCTTGCAATCCCAAATAAAACCAAGACCCAATCCTCCAAAGGCAGAAGTCCTGTCTGGTGGACCCCAGCCATAAACAAACTATACAACAGAAGGAGGAAGCTACTACATGATAGAACAAAATCCCAAAAATGGACGGCATCTCTGATCAGTATTAGCAAAAAACTATGGACACTCATAAAATAGTCTAAGGCCAGCTTCGAAAGAAAAATTGCACAGGACACTAAGAAAAATAACAAGGCTTTCTTTAGTTACGTTAGGAACCTGGGTGGGAATTCCCAGATATGCTCAGAATTAGTCCAAAATGACAAAAAATACACCAAACCCACAGACATTGCCAACATCCTAGCTGACAGGTTCAGCGCAAACTTCTCCCCCCCTCCCCACTAAAAGGGCAAATATCTATCCCAGCAGAGTGCTGCCCCCTGACATCTCAGATGCTCAGGTAAGAGCCGGCCTCTCCTAAGAAAAAAACATAGCATCAATGGGACCAGACAGTATCCTGGACTGCATCCTACATGAACTCCAAGAAGAGCTAAACCCAAACATAAAACTACTGTTCAATCTCAGCCTTACTACAGGATATGTACCCAAAGAGTGGTGTACAGCAACAGTGGGCACTCTCCACAAAGGTGGTGCCTCAACGGATCCTGGAAACTATTGTCCCATAAGCCTGACTAGCTTGGTCTGCAAAGCTATGGAAAGGATCATCAAGGACCTCATAAATAAAGATATTGGGGAACTACAGACACTGGATCCTACCCAGTTTGGCTTTGTTAATGGCAGATCCTGCCTCTTAAACCTGGTCGACTTCTTTGAAACAGTCACCAAGGCCATTGACGAGGGGAAGGTGGTTCACACAGCCTACCTGGACCTCGCAAAAGCCTTTGATACAATACCCCACTCGGGCATTATAGATAAGCTCACCAGCTTAAATATAAACCTCTATGTCACTAGAAGGGTTGCAAACTGGCTCAAGGACAGAACCCACATGGTTAGAATTGCTGGAGCCATGTCAGACTCCAAACCAGTTACAAGTGGCATCCCACAAGGCTCAGTCCTTGGACCTCTCTTGTTCAGTATATATTTCTCGGAGGTACAGGCCAACACGGAAGGACTGTGGCTGACCAAGTTCGCAGATGACTGCAAACTGGACGCCATAATCGACTCTCGAGCCGACACAAGCATCCTCCAAAAGGGCCTCATAGAAACAGACAACTGGTGTTAGAGCCATGGCCTCAAGCTAAACGCCAAAAAGTGTATAGTCATCCCCTTTGGCAAAAACAAAGTGCACACAAATTACCACATAGGTGGTAATCCATTAAGTACAGAAGAAGTAATTAGGGACCTGGGGACCCAAGTTGATAGCAATCTCTCATTTGACAACCACGTGGCCAAAGTGGTTAGAAGAACATTTTATATAGCCCACCTAATCATAAAGGGGTTCACATCTAGATCACGGGAGGTCATCGTGCCTCTTTACTCATTCCTCATGAGGCCCATAATTAAGTACAATGCCCCTTTTGGGATTTACCTTACCAGACACCTGCAGCAACTGGAAAGACCCCAAAAGTGCCTCACCAAGAAGATCAAAGGGCTCAAACAGATGCCATATGCTGCCCATTTAAAGAAACTCCAGCTCTACTCAGTGGCATACCACCTGCTCAGAGGCGATCTGTGCCTGACGTAAAAAGCCATGTCCAACCTGGAATTAATGGACATGCTGCACCTCAGAAAATCCAAATCCCATCAAGCTACGCGCTCGAGAGACTTGAACCTTAGCACTGAAATAAATAGGACATGCTGGAGGGATAGATTCATAACCCAGAGACTCACTTCACTCTGGAATAAAATCCCAGTCCAGGTTAGGCAGCGTCCCTCATTGACTCTCTTCAAGAGGAATCTTGATGAGTGGATGGGAGATTGTAGGTTTACCCCGGGTATCACTTCTGTGTCACTGTTAGACAGAGGCACAGTATACTAACCTTGAAAAAGGGCATAGCAAAATTAATTTAAAATGGGTGGCGAAAGCCAGACACACTCTGGCTAGGCTTATAAATGCCCTAGGGCAGATAGCCTAGTATGAACCTATGAACCTATGAACCTATGCATACCTTTGCCGTAATGAAAGGCAGGTCATTATCACCTTAGCAATAAGTCAGTTACAATATAGCACTGAGTCATTATCACTTTTCAGGTAAAACTATCAGGAGCTGTCACTGTTATTCACATAAGTACAACTCATTATCACATTGATGAATGCACAAGCCAGATTGTGTTTTTTTCTCTGCTTGTAGTCATTGCAAGCCATCCCTCCATTCTTTGTCAACTACCTAGCCTCTGAAACCCCTTCTTTTATATATATATATATATATATATATATATATATATATATATATATATATATATATATTAGTGTGTGTTACCCACAAAGCAAGAAGGTGAGTTAAAATGCTGTAACTCATGCATCCAAGAACTTGACGAGTCACCCACAATATGTCTCTTTGACATGGTATGCAAAGAGAAATATCCTCATGCTCAAAATGGAAATAAAGCTTTCTAGTATTAGCAGGTGAATGTAGGACTGCAAAATCATATAACAGGACTTTATGACCATGAATCTGTTTAATTTTACCGAACTGTAAAATATGCCCCCAAGCACCATCTTTCATGAATATTAGAAATCAATGCTACCCAAACAGGACTAATATATATATATATATATATATATATATATATATATATATATATATATATATATATATCATATATATATGTGTGTGTGTGTGTGTGTGTGTGTGTGTGTATGTATATATATATATATATATATATATATATATATATATATATATATATATATATGTACATGTATCTATTTGTCTGTATTTTCACGAGTAACTTACAGATGCAAGTATCCATTTTATTAATGTAGTTCATATCTTTGTGAATTAATGTAACTGAACCACATATGATGAAACCGTTGAATGTCTCAAACTATCACTACATAATGTATGTTGTGTTGCTTTGCAGCTGCCTCTGTGCAGGTGAGTAACATTATATTGTTCTATACCATTGTGTTTTTCAGCTTTGCATTCACCCGACATCACACCCCTCAGTGAAGATGCCATCTGCTAAGAAGTCAACCAGCATTTACTTGGGTGAGGATACTGATTCTGACACTAATACCAGTGGGTCCGAAATGGAATTGGACCTTGATTCACAATGTAAGGCATACCAGAGTGAGGATGATGATTATGATGCCGATGATCATATTCCACTGGCACGTCTGCGTGAGAAGGCTATTACTGCTGATAAAGATGATGCCCCTGTCCCAGTGATTCCTGACAGACCCGTACCCTCTACCCCTGACCTCACCACTCTTGATGAAACTGACCATGACAGTGAGGATGACATGCCTCTAGCCCAGCTAAGGTATGATGGCACACACAATAGTGGTCATCAACTTGAATCAGATTTTGACACAAGGGATGAATTGCCTCTATCTGAGTTACGGCAAGGACATGGCCTGACCGACAGACCTTTGCAGTCCTCCATTGCCCAAATCAGGCCTAGTGCTGAAGAGGAAGCGGATATGCTTCCTACTATACCTGAGCTCAGGCATAGTCCACAGCAGGTTTATTCAGATGGAGAAAATCCACTGGATCTAAGCCGAAGTAGCTCCTTGTCAAGCAAGGATCTGAGTGTGCCACAGTATGGAATTTGTGCAAGTACTCCACTCAGAAGTCAGTACAAACCAGTGGGTAATGTAACTGATCACAGGGTACCATCTCTTAACCACCCAGTAGTTTCCGTTTGAAACTGTGGGAGGCTAATGAAAAAAACATGGCGATCATGCCCACCATGAAACTTATCATGGGAGAAACACCTAACACCAGTTCACATCGATGACTTTGTGTGTCCAATTGGCCCAGTCACCAACCTAGACTCAGACAGCACAGAGGTGGACTTCCTCAATTTGATGTTCCCAGAGGAACTGTACTCACTTATTGCTGATGAAACTAACCGCTATGCTGCACATAAGCAGGCTGCAGCAGGCAAGGTTGATAAGCGGTGGAGTCCAGTTTGTCCTGGAGACATACGCACATTTCTAGGTGTCAGAATATACATGTCTATTGTACATGTTCCAAAATACAGGCAGTACTGGGAAACACACCATCTGTATGGTCATTTCCCAATAGCTGAGTACATGACCAGGGAGAGGTTTGAAAAAATTCAGCAGTATTTTCACTGCAATGACAAAAACCTCAGATGACCACAGGGCTGTGTGGGTCATGACAAGTTCCATCATGTACGGCCAATACTGGATGCCATACTTCATGCATGTAGGACACAGTATAATTTGCATCGTGAGGTGGCAGTAGATGAAGGCATGGTTGGCTTCCATGGACGTCTGACATTTATACAGTTTATGCCTGGCAAGCCGGAGAGGTATGGCATTAAGGTATGGGTTCTGGCTGACTCACATAATGGTTATGTGCATGAATTCCAGGTATACACTGGAAAGGCAGAGCAGACCACAGAGGTTGGACTGGCACACCGGGTTGTGATCGACCTAACATGGGGGCTGATTGGAAATAAGCATCACATTTACTTTGACAACTTCTTCTCATCTGTTCCTCTGGCACAGCAACTGCTGCAGGATGGTCTGTACTGCTGTGGAACCATGTGCACCAATAGGTCTGGATGGCCTGTAACATTCAACTGACAAGCCATTGGTAAAGCACCTTGAGGGTTCTACAAGCAGTTGCAGAGTGGACCATTGCTTGCAACTGAATGGAAGGATAGCAGCCCAGTATTTCTGCTGTCAGCTAATAGTAACCCAACCTTGGCAGTCTCCAGCACATGCAGGAGACAGCACAATGGAACAAAAGCTGCAGTACCATGTCCACCAGTTGTAAACATGTACAACATGAATGGGGTGGACCGAGCAGATCAGCTCAGGACGCAGTATCCAACTGCTTGAAAGTGGTGGCTGTACTTGTTCTGGTTCCTATGGGATGTGGCCATAGTGAATGCTTACATTTTATTCTGTGAGAGTGCTAGCCACTGGCAGCTTTCATGTTCTGGCCATGTTATTGCGGCAAGCCAGTTACAGTTTAGAAGAAACCTAGGCATGCTCCTCCTGACCACCTACAAGAAAAGGAAAAGATGCATAGAGATTACCGTTCCAGAGCCCATGACATGATTTGAGCAAGGCTCACACTTTCCAGTGAAATGGCGGAAGGCATGATGCAAAAACTGTGCCAGCAAAGGTAAACATGCTGAACCATCATGGGGATGCCCGACCTGCAAGATTAACCTATGCATGGAATGCTTTGGTGAGTACCATGGCCATAAGGGTCTAGCAGACTGCTGACAGCAGTAAGATGTGCAGAGCATACTATACAACAAAGTTGTGACAAGGCTGTTGGGTCCATTGCTGAATGGTCATATGTAAAGAGAAAAGGCAGAGGTATGACAGACTGACACTGAAGGAGGTCATGAGACAATAGTGCTATCAGAAGTCTGAGTGGGCAGCCAGCACAGCTATGGGACACTACAGATAACCAACATCTGGAGCGCCATGCCTGTCCTTGGCATATTAGTGGAGCGGCAGTCCTTACCCTGCTTTTTCTCTTTACATGTGCCCTGGCTGTGCACCCTTGCCAGTGTCCACCCTTGCTTTATTTCAGGTAAGGTAAGAACGTCTTCTGCTGTTCCGGGAGTCACTGGAAAGGGAGCAGCCAAAAACCCTACACTGTCCCATCGCCAAATCTTGTGTTGGCAGGTGCATCACAGGGAGCATACCCAGCCAGCATGGATCTTGTGATCCACCTGGATTGCAGTTGGGAACTTGTAGACTCTTCAGCTCAGTCCCATAGTGCTGCTGTCCTAGGTAAGCATGGGCTTGCGTGTGCCACTGTGATGTAATGCAAAAACATGCAAAAAGACACAGCCTGGGTCAGTCTTAGTCTTTTGACATGTTACCCTGATGTAGCTCTCCACTCAGTCTCCCTTCCTTCAGGTGTAGTCAATGTATGTAGATGAGGGTAGTAAATGTATGAAGGTCAGGAAAGCAATTAGTGAGTTACTTCAGTCTCTCATCCCTTAGGTCCATTGCTGAATGGGCACATGTAAAGAGAAAAGGCAGAGGTAAGGCAGACTGCTGACACTGAAGGAGGTCATGAGACCATAGTGGTATCAGCAGTCTGAGTGGGCAGCAGCACAGCTATGGGACACTACAGATAACCAACATCTGGAGCCCCATGTCTGTCCTTGGCATATTAGTGGAGCGGCGGTCCTTACCCTGCTTTTTCTCTTCACATGTGCCCTTGCTGTGCACCCTTGTCAGTGTCCACCCAGGCTTTATTTCAGGTAAGGTAAGAACGTCTTCTGCTGTTCAGACGTTTACAGAATGCATTCATGCATGGCTTGATGCACAGGGTCGGTGAAGCTACAATCTGCCATAACGGCATCACCGCAGAAGATGTTCACCTGTTCAGAAGGGATGGCATTCACCTAACTGAGGAGGGCATTGCGTTGTCCTTGACCAACCTCCACAATGGTGTGAGGAGAGCCATGCAAGATTGCTAACATACAGCTTGTGAGAAGAATGGAAAACACCCATGACCAAGTCACCCATGAAAAAGCCTGGAATTGTCCAGGTGAAAGCGCTTGGTTTATATTGGATCCTACCTTCTTTTTTGTGGAATAAAAGATTTTTGTGGAAACTACTCAGTTTGGCGTTTTCCAACAGCCTTTAAAGTCTTTTTCACCTTCATGCACTTTTGGTACTTGCATTTACAAGACTTTGAAATACGTTACTGATTCGGAAACATTACACAGTTTCCGTACACATTCCTGGTTTGGTTTCTTCAACAGTTTCTTGGTTCTGGTTTGGTGTGTTCTCCTGTTTTTGAGTTTACTGGACTGCTTTTGCTTTTTGTGTTACGTTTTGCTATGGCGGAAGAACCACCAGTCTCGGACCTTTGCAACACACCCCTTATTCTAAGGGAAGACAACGACGACATGCCGGTGACTCGTACTGAATTCAACAAAGTGCTAGCATTGCTTATGAATATAAATAAAGCACTTACTGGCCAAACAAACCCTGAAGTCCCGGATTCACCTTGGTTTCCGGGAAACCAACAGCAAGCAGCTTTGAATGAGCAAAGATCTCTTACGGCGCAGGAGCCGAACGGCACCGCTGGTTCAAGTAATAATTTAAGAACTGATTTAGTACAACCACAGGAAGGAAATTTCAACAGCAAGGCACCGAATGGTGGAATTACAGACAAAACCTTTAATTTTAAAAAATGGACAGAGCTCCAACCGGAGTTCAAACAAGGTACATTCCATAACAATACGCAACAACTTGACATAGATTTTGATTTTTTTAGTAACAAGTTGCATATGTATAAGAACTGGCAACTTGAGATTAATTATCTTAAAGAATGCATCAATGTGAAGAGAGTACCGAAAGGGCTGAGAAGCTATAAATTTCCGAACAATGCCACTGTGGGTTCTGTGTTACATACGCAGTTATTAGAGTTATTTAACCGAACTGGTTTAGAAATGCTTGATTTAATGGTTAAGGACTATCAAAACAAATGTGATATTGTACTGGATGAATTAAATGTATTGAATGATAATATTGTGCAACATAAAAATTTCCTGAGGCATAAAAGGAAATACAATGAAGTTTTTTCTGAAGTAGATCAGCACTGCTTAAAGGTTATAGACAGAAAAATTAAAAAACTAGATAGAGATTTGCTGGAATACAGAGAGGGGAGGGCTTACCCTACAGGGCTCAAATACAACAAAGTTGCAGGAACCAATGTAGAAGAATTTGAGAAAAGAACAGTAGACCAGAATGTTAGAAATGTATCCAACATTGAACCTTTACGCAGAAGTGAAAGATTAGCACAGAAGGGTAATAACAACTCCCCGCAGGGTTTTCATCACCCCCAGGGCAGACCGATGGGGAGGAATTTGAATGCCCCCTACCAACAGGGTTGGGGGAGGGCACGCAATTAAATTTTGAGATGGATAACCCTAACACTTGTGACACTGCATCAATAACTACTGAAACAAACAACATAGTAGTTTCTTTAAATAATTACAGCATTTATAACTACACAGACCTGGAAATTACCCCTGTCTATTTTGAACTGTTCACTAAAGGATTGAATTATATTCCAGCTAGACCTACCTATCTACCGAAACTGCTGATTGAATTAAAACTTTTTGTTAGAAACTTAAACCTCTCTCTCTTTTTTAAGGGACAAAGCACAACAACTAGTAATATCACTAGATCTAGCAAATTCAACCCCCCTACATCCAAGTTTAAAAATTTTTGAAGAACTAATAGAAAATACATTTAGAAGTAATCTGGTAAACAGGCATGACCCTTCACACAACTTTAACAAACAGTTAGAAGAAGTGATGGACTTGTTAAAAAAACAAAAAATAAGAGTTATGAAACCAGATAAAGGGGGTGGGATGGTGCTTATGAACCTACTTGACTATGATAATGCGATGCATGATATACTGCAGGATACTGAGACATACGAGCAGGCTTCTATTAATGAACTCAATGTTGCACAAGCTAATATTAGATACATTTTAAATGACCATTTACTTCAAGGGGTGATAAATGAAGAATTATTTAATTATTTGAATGTATTACATCCTAAAACTCCTATACTATTTGGTATACCTAAAGTTCACAAAGGTATTATACCTTTGAAATTTAGGCCAATTGTTGCTGGAGCTAATAGTATTACAGAGCCGCTAGGTAAATATGTTGAACACAGTATTAAATCTTTGGTTTCTAAGCTCCCATATGTTTGCAGAGATTCTTGGGAATTCTTAGCTAGTATTCCACCTAATATTTGTAACAAGGATGTATTAATGATTACAATAGATGTAGTTGAATTGTTCCCAAGTATACCTCACGATACAGGATTAGATTGGTTTTCTGACATCCTAATTAACTTAAGTAATTTAAGTAATAATCAGATCAATATACTTATTGAGTTTATGGGAATCATTCTAAATAACAACTACATCTTTTTTAATGGAGAATTCTTCAGACAAAACAAAGGGGTAGCTATGGGCTCCCCCTGTGCATCACCGTATGCAAACATTGTATTACATAAATGGGAGCAAACTTTTATACACTCCACTAAATGGAAAGAACAGATTTTATTTTATAAACGCTATCTGGACGACATATGTATCTTATGGCAAGGTTCTAAGGAGACTTTTTTGGAGTTTTTTGGATACATTAATACAACTACTGATTTTTTGTCATTCACCTATGAACTCAGTAGTAATTCATTACATTATTTGGATATTTTCCTAACTAAGGATAGAGAATGTGAACATTTTCAATCAAGTATCTATAGGAAGCCTTCTTTTTCAAACACATTTTTACATTTTGACAGTTCACACCCTAATTACACCAAAAAGGGAATAATTAGAAGTCAATTGATTCGAGCATCTAGAATATGTAGTACGATAGAAGCTTTCATGGAAGAAGTTACATCTTTAACAAAAATGTTGGTAGAAAGAGGCTATCCTATACAGTTAATTAAATCAGTAACAAAAGAAGTACTAGAGAAAAGAGATTCTAAATTTCCTCCCCTTCTTAGTAAAGGACTTCCACTTCCAGTAACTAACAACAAAGGGCAAAATGAAGTACAGAAAAGTTTTATTTACACATACACCAGTGATTCTAGATATATAGAAAATACCCTGCAAGCTTTTTGGCCTATATTAACTATGCAGGAGCAGATTAAAACTTATTTACCTAAAACACTAACTTTTGTTAGAAAACGTGATACGAATTTGAAAGGGATGTTTGAACAAAATTCTAACTTAAGACAACTGACGAATATTGCTTCCTCTCATAGAAAGAATGGTACATACAAATGTGGTACGTGTAAACAGTGCAATCATCTTTTAAATGCTGCGGAAGTATTTTTACCATCTAGGAATTGTACTTTAAGGACACTTGGATACCACAACTGTAATACAGTGGGAGTAGTGTACTTAGGTATATGTACATTCTGTCAAGGCTTCTATGTAGGGAAAACTACTAGAATGCTTAAAAAAAGAATTTATGAACATACATATGAGATAGAAAAAAAGAAAACTTCAAATGCATTTTTCAAACATTCCTTAACATGCACTAATATGACTTTAAAATTCTTTGTCCTGGAACGGGTCACCACAGACCCCAGAGGAGGTGATTGGGAAAGCTATCTAGAAACCAGGGAGTTAATTTGGCAATTAAAATTGGATGCCTCTAAAAATCCAGGTATGAATGATACTATCAGTATTAACAGCATATTGAAGGTGAAAAGAAATAAACTATAAGTGGTTTTCTAATATGTATTTTGAGTCCATTTTATAAAATTTAAACAACAGAATACGAAATATAGTATGAAAGTTGTTTAAAAAGAAAATGTTACTAATGGATTTGTCCACATATGAATTTTATTTGTACATGAATTTTATTTATAAATGTATAAATTATAAATGAAAAATTAATAGAAGAATTGATATACAGATGTATAAAATGTATGTAAATTAAATTATTTAGTGGCACATTTATAAGACAATAGCACAATGTTCTTTAGTTTAAAAACTTATTATTTTTTATGAAGATTTTTTTTAATGATTTTATAAGTAAGTACATGAAAGTACTATTTATCAGGTATTTTTCATTATTTTCAGTATTTTTTTATTTTTCATTTTTCATCCTAATAGTAATTAATGAATTTTTGTAGCATATAATTATATAAGAAATAATAACTTATACTTGTAGTACACAAGATGTACACAGTGGATGAAGTTTATTTAATAATTTTATAAAGACAGACTAAGCACTTTGGCACTTTAACTGTGGATGCTATTTAAACTTTAATTGCTTAATTGGCTTATTAGCCTGTGTATTTAACCAGCATGGCCACATTCTCATTTTAATCTTGAAAAAGCCTGGAATTGTCCAAGCGAAAGCGCTTGGTTTATATTGGATCCTACCTTCTTTTTTGTGGAATAAAAGATTTTTGTGGAAACTACTCAGTTTGGCGTTTTCCAACAGCCTTTAAAGTCTTTTTCACCTTCATGCACTTTTGGTACTTGCATTTACAAGACTTTGAAATACGTTACTGATTCGGAAACATTACACAGTTTCCGTACGCATTCCTGGTTTGGTTTCTTCAACAGTTTCTTGGTTCTGGTTTGGTGTGTTATCCTGTTTTTGAGTTTAGTGAGGAGAGCCATGCAAGATTGCTAACATACAGCTTGTGAGAAGAATGGAAAACACCCATGACCAAGTCGGACCAGTATAGTAAGTAAAACACTATTATGAAATGTGTTGCGCAAAATTCATTTCTCTGAGCTTGGCAAATAACTGTTACGGAAATTATGTTTTTTTTCATATTTTGGTAAATAACTTTGCAAGGGAGCATCTGAATGTGCAAAGTAATATCTCATTTTGAAGACAGTATTGCTGGTTCCAACATGGTAAAAGAATTGTGCCTGTATGTTTGACACATGTGAAGATATCAAATTTTGTTTGCGACTTAGGTTATAGAAATTATGATTTTTTTTTCATATTTTGGTAAATAACTTTGCAAGGGAGCATCTGAATGCGCCAAGTAATATCTCATTTTGATGACAGTATTGCTGGTTCTAACGTGGTAAAAGCCTGTATGTTTGACACATGTGCAGATATCAAAGTTTGTTTGGGACTTACGGTTATGGAAATTATGATTTTTTTTTCATATTTTGGTAAATAACTTTGCAAGGGAGCATCTGAATGCGCCAAGTAATATCTCATTTTGATGACAGTATTGCTGGTTCTAACATGGTAAAAGAATTGTGCCTGTATGTTTGACACGTGCAGATATCAAAGTTTGTTTTGGACTTAGGTTATGGACATTATGATTTTTTTTCATATTTTTGGTAAATAACTTTGCAAGGGAACATCTGAATGTGCTAAGTAATACCTCATTTTGAAAACAGTATTGATAGTCCTAACATGGACAAGGAATGGTACCTTTATGTTGTACTCATATGCAGATATCAAAGTTTGTTTCAGACATGGGTTATGAAAATTATGATTTTTTGGTAGATAACTTTGCAAGGGAGCATCTGAATGTGCCAAGTAATACTTCATTTTGAAGACAGTATTGCTGGTTCCAACATGTAAAAGAATTGTGGCTGTATGTTGGACACATATGCAGACATCAAAGTTTGTTTGGAATTAGGTTATGGAAATTATGATTTTTTTTTCATATTTTGGTAAATAACTTTACAAGGGAGCATGTCAGTGTGCCAAGTAATACCTCATTTTGAAGACAGTGTTACTCCTTACAACATGGTAAAAGAACTGTGTCTGTGTACTCTACACTCTATACACTCTGTGTGTGTGTGTGTGTGTGTGTGTGTGTGTGTGTGTGTGTGTGTGTGTGTGTGTGTGTGTGTGTGTGTGTGTGATATCACAGTTTGTTTAGTCTTGTACGATTATAAAAATTATACATTTACAATACTTTTCATTATTATGCCCATGTCTTTGCAAGGGAGCATGGTGATCACACAAATGATGCATTATTTTGAAGCTGACATTGAGATGTACAACGTCTACACTGATATGTAGGCTCTGTCTGTTACAGGTGATGAGATATTATGCTTTGTTTATTTATCAATTATGAAAAATAACATATTAAATAATATAATCATATTTCTGTGAATATCTCAAGAAAGGAACATCACACAGTAATGGTTAAGCTATAATTTTAAAGCTGACATTCATACTAACAAATTACATTCAAATTGTATGGGTCTGCATGGTACATTGACCAAGATATTATGCTTTGTTTTTCCAAAAAGGTAAAAAATATGCACAATATCAGCATTCCTTGCCAAATATTTAATAAAGACTTTGATATACACTATCAACATTTACACTGTTGGAAAGGTCAGTGTCTGCTGAACAATTTTCACGTTTACATGTTTAGTCTAGCTCTTATAGTTAAAGAGTTATGAACATTTGTTTTCTGTATGGTATTACAAATGGATTTTCTGAAAATGAGCTCAGGCTGCACTGTTGTTCCTATGGTGGAATTAAGCAGGCAGCTTTTCTTGAGCTGCTCCTGAGTGAATGAGTTAACCTATGCAGGCCTCCCAAGCTCTTGTCTCCCACATGGCCTGCTGATGTCATCTGCTATAAGTTGACCAGCACTCTTGTAAATATCAGACTTGTGCCATGGTGTTTACGTAAAGTACTGTGTTCTGTAGTCTATGTAGTTAGGTAATGGTTCTTTTCTCATTGCAGTCAACTGTGTTATGTGTTTGTCTGTATGTGTACTCTTGCGTGACATTACAGAGAGCATTTTACACCATCATATGGGACACTATTATTGTATTGTCCTCAGCAGACACTGCTGATGTCATCAGCTATAAAGTGTTATCTGAGACACTCCAATTTGGATTTGTGTGATGGTGCTTTTGTAAAGTACTGAGTTCTGTAGTCTGTGTACTTACATAGATAGGTGTTTTATTCTGCTGTTATGGTAATTGTATTTATTTATTTATTATACTGCAGTCTACTGTGTGTGTGTGTGTGTGTGTGTGTGTGTGTGTGTGTGTGTGTGTGTGTGTGTGTGTGTGTGTGTGTTTATGCACTCTTGCTTGATATTATAAAGAGCATTTTACACCATCATGCAAGACATTGTTATCAGCATATTATCCTCAACAGACACTGCTAATGTCATCAGCTGTATTAGATTTGTGGATATTTAGTAATCCTACCAGGTCAGAGTCAGATACTGGCCTGTAGGCCAGGCAGATGTCACCTCATCCTATGCCAGACAGATTACAGTGACATGGCTTTTAATCTATCCACATACATCATGGCATGGTTTTGTAGGCCCTGTATTTTCTTAATGAGAAAGCCCTGTGGTCTCTCCAGCTGCTGCCTTTGTCTGATGAGGTACATGCAAAAGAGAGCATTCTATTCTTTTAGTGTTCTGATGAGGTTTTACAGTGCTATCATATAATCCTAAGATCTGAATATTATGGCATGACTTACGATGTGCACAACATAGACTTTCAATACCAGTGTGTACATTTGGTGGTCAAAGTTCAGATTGCTATCTACATGTGTTCCTAGTGCTTGCATCACTAGATTTTAGCATATTGGGACTGTTGTCAATGCTGTGATTAGCATGGAATTCCACTTTTTAGATGAACAACATAAAAAAACACATCTGCATTTATTTGTACATAATGTGCCTTTGTCACTATCATTTGTGTGTGTTAACTCCTCCTGTATTATGTTACTAGCATTGGTGGACTCAGTGATTGCACCCAATATGCAAGAATCAGTAAACATTGGTAAGCCAAAGGCCATATGCTTTAGCCAGAACTGTCAAGAAATAGACTCTAAATAGTGAATGGCTAAGCACATATCTGTGTGGATTGCTAATGGTGACAAGTATACTGGTACAAGTTGATTCACCAACTTTCACAGTATGTGTTCTGTCAGGGAGCAAATTGGTTACCCATCTAGTGACTTAGGGATTAATCTCCAACTGGAAGTGTTTCTCAATATTACCTGCTTGGGGGGTTGTGTCAAAACCCTAGGCCAGATCATAATAGGCAGTATGTAATCTCTTATCTTTATACAGGTCTATCACACTGAATCAATGAGCTGTGACATCATAGATTGCCTATGGCTTGACTCAGGACATACACCTTCCCGATACCATTGAATCCACATGTCAACACAACATACACCTGGGCTATATTCCTGTAGAAGGGTGTACATTAACATGTTGGGGGAACAGCACCTGATGCATCCATGTATAGAGACACACTGACTCTCCTCATCTGTGAGGTAGACTGACATGCCATCATGCACTTCTTCTAAATGGACACTAGCAATATTCCAGCTGTGTGCAATAGATGTGTATGAGTTGTTAATGCTAAACCATGTATGTAACATTTGATAGATGTCCTCAAAGTGGCCATCGAAGGTACACATGATGACAACAGTATCATCCTCTGAAACTTGACCAGGCAAAGGCATTTGACAACTATCCACACTGAGGTAGTTAATCAACACTTTCAGATGTGCCCATAAACAGCTATATCACCAAATGGGTAGACCAGTGTATCACATATGTGGCATCTCACTCTGTTGAATTATGTAAAGTGACCTGTATCTCAGGTCCAATGATCTATGTGTGTGTGTGTGTGTGTGTGTGTGTGTGTGTGTGTGTGTGTGTGTGTGTGTGTGTGTGTGTGTTTCTGTGGGTTACTTGATGGAAAAAGAGAGAGTAGAAAGTAAAAAGGAAAAAAAAAACTCCAGAATGGGGTTAAGTAAGAATATGAAAAAGAAATACTATTAGTGAATTGAAAGAAGTATTTAGGAAAGTAAGTGATGATTTGGTATCAGGCCCAGATGGTATATGTATGAAATGTACAAGAAATTAAAGGCTTGGCAAATAGAATATTTTTAAATGTACTTAACTCATTACAGCCGGGTGACATCTGTAGGTGTTCCTTCAGTTACATCCTACTGATGCCTCTAGGTGTCAAATACTTCTTGCTCATATTTGCATTAACAATTTTAAAACAGTGCTACATATGAAGTATTAAAATATTTCATCTGAAAGCTTACACAATGGCAAAATGCAACTGTGTCAATATTTGATGTCTGTCTAGTATAGGTAAAGAGATAATAATTGCTGTTCATATAATATGCATTTTATTGTCATACATTTCATGCTCTAATAAATATTTCAACAGCCAAGTAGCCCAGACAGAACTGCTTAGCCTCATATGATGGCACTTAGCTGGATGAACAAAATGCTAGTAACCGTAGTAGGTGTGTAACTTGAATGGTTGCTGAGATATTGTAGGTTGTTTATGAAATATTACAAACTTAATAGTTATCATATTTACTGTGACTTATAAAATTCAGTTTAAGACCTAGAATTTAAAGAATACTATAACTATAAAAATAATTTTAATAACACAAAATTCCTCCACTTAAACAGGATCCCAATGAAGGCAGTCCTACAAAGACATTATTAATTTTGAAAAGTTTTAATAAAGGAAATAAAGGGTATTTATTACCAAAACCAGCAAAGGTACCTTCATTGTAACCTAAACTCAGAGGAAAGGGTGACTTTGGATGAAATTAAACACCATTATTCAGACATTAGAATTATGAAGCCCAATAAAGGGGGTGGGGTCATACTAATGAATAATTGGTCCTACATCACTAAAATGGTGGACATTTTAAACACACAGGGGCGATGCACTATTATTTCAAGAAATGAGCTGAATATAGCACATAAAAAGATAGATTTGATTATAGAAGACAACTTATTGCAAGGTTTAATTGATGACAAATTATATAGATTTTTTAAGGTTGAGAAACCTTTTCTTCCTACTATGTTTGGTATCCTGAAGATACACAAAGATAATATAAATCCACCTTTAAGACCTATTGTGACATTGGATAGCTTCAAAACCCAACCATTAGCGATATATGTTGACACAAAACTGAAGCCTTTTTATAAATTATACCCACACATTTTAATTGATGCATGGGATTTATTAAACAAAATCAATCAATTGCAATATCAGTCCCATTACTCATTTCTTACTGGTGATGTAAAAGACTTATTCGGTGTGATTCCACATAATATGGGTTTAGAGTGGTTTGAAAGTATGTTAACGGAATTCAAATTTCTTAATGATTATGAATTTAGACTAGTACTAGAGAACACTGAGTTGGTGCTTAAAAACAATTTTATCTATTTCCAGGGAGACATTTTTCAGCAGTTGGATGGTGTGTCAATTGGGGCAGCCTGTGCCCCCATTTTTGCCAATATAGTTATGTTATATTGGGAGTTACATTTTGTTTTCAACTCTCCATTTATGGACCATATTTGAAATATTTTCATTTTTTTGGACGACATACTGGTAGTATGGAAAGGTTCACAGTATGATGTTCCCAAGGTTATGGAATATTTCAATAATTCTACTCAGTTTCTTAGCTTCACACATGAATTTAATATGGAGGAGACACACTATTTGGATGTAGCTATTTCAAAAGACAATTTTAACAAAAAATATGTGTTGATGATTTATAGAAAGGCTTGTTTTTCTAATTCCTATTTACATTGTAATAGTAACCACCCTCCATTGCAGAAGAACATTATAAAAAGACAAATGGTCAGGGTGGTTAGGATGACATCTAATTATACTGATTTCATCAATGAAATTGAATAAGTGCATACATTATTTTTGGAGAGAGGATACCCCGACTCTCTAAGAAATTCTCTTAAGGAGGAGGTGATTAAGGGATGGGGGACAAAATTTGAACCCCTATTGAATTCATGGTGTAATATGGAGAATATAGTTTTAAATAATAGTGGTGAGGGTCAAAATGGGGGGACATATGCAAAGAAGAATGTCACTCCCTTTCTAGTTATAACATACAACTCTGATACTAATTTGATAAGAAGGGCTATTGATAAGACATGGGATATGTTTAAGAGTATGCTTAACAAGATAGAAGTATTTAATAAGCACTTTTTTTATAGTTTTAGAAGGGGTCTTAATCTCAAAAATATTTTTGAGAAGACTAGACAGGAGGACAAGAAAGAATTGAATAAGAAAAAGGGAACTTTTTGCTGTGGAAAATGTTCCCAATGTACATTTGTAGCTAACAAAGGTGATTTATCATTACCTACTATCCCAATAATTCTTAAGAGTAACCAGTATTATACTTGTTATACACAAGGGATTGTATATTTAGCCTGTTGTACTTTCTGTTGGGCCTACTACGTAGGGAAGACAGAAGACACTTACGACAGAGGATTTATGAACATGTATGATGTAAACAGGAAAAGGGATACTAATGCACTTTATAGACATACCTTGTTATGCACGGAAGCCAACTTTAAATTTTGGATTTTGGAAATGCTACCTAGGGATAGTAGAGGGGGAGACTGGGAAAACAAGTTGTGTTTTAGAGAGCTAATTTGGCAATTGCGTTTGGATTCCAACACACCTCCTGGGATGAGTGATCATGTATCACTTTTACCAGCCCTAAGATTAAGGGCCAATGAAGTAAAAAATAACAGAGTAAAAATAAAGTAAAATAATCCAAGAATCAAATATTAGAAACCGAGAACTTGATTAATATTGTTTTTTTAGTGTTTAGTTATTAGTTTGTCATTATCATGGAATATGATGCAATTGTTTATTCATTTTATTCATGTTATTCATATTTTTTGTATTTTAGTACTAGTCAAATATACAGGTACCAATACAGTAGTCACTATTATCATCACGTACTATAGGTTTTAACATTACACATATTTATTTTTAGCACTTTATTTTTAACACTTTTAATATTTGTACCATCTATTTATTTATTTAACATATTTAACACATTCAATATATATTTATGTACATATTTACATATTTAGGTATATTTATACATCCAGATAGCGTATCAAGGGACATTATTATTATTATTATTATTATTATTATTATCGTAGTATCATTATATGCAAGATTTAGTTAGAATTTTTTATGAATTTATATAGAGAGAGATTTGTATTATATATAGGTGTGTCTTTTTATGCTATTTCTTACAATGGTATCAGTTTTATATACTTTTATGTGTATTATATGCACATTTACATTTCATGACATATATATTGTTTTAACATTTTGCTTTGACATCTTGTACTGTATCTTTAATACAAGCCACAGTGATTACTAAACTAAGGATGTAATTGAAATGAATTGAAGCTAATTAAGTACAACTATGTCCGCACGCTACCATTCTTTATTCTGATGAAGTTTCTGAAGTGGAAATGAAAGCACTTAATCAACCTGATTTCTTTTAAGATTCAATAAATTATTTTACTATTATCCGGTCGTTGACTGATTAGTTTTGGTGTGCACTGCTACCACGAATTGTCTTTGTGGGACTGCCTTCATTGGGATCCTGTTTAAGTGGAGGAATTTGTGTTATAAAAATATTTTTCACTGAATACTTTGCCAACCACATTTATTTAGTGACCCCTATGATTTCAGAGATACAAACATGTGTTTGAAATCTGAGGAGATAATTTGATTCCATCAAAAAACTTAACATGATGCTTTGTGGGATGTTATGGAGAAGTATGGAATAGGTAATAGAATCAGGAGAGTGTATATGTCAGCATATTAAAATAATAGAGGGGGAGTATTAGTGAATGAGTGGATGAGTAAAGAAATATGCATGAAGTGTGGTACAAGACAAGGATGTCCCATGAGTAGAAAAGAATATTGTTTGCATTAATAATGAATGCAATAGTGAGTGTAGTAGCTTATAAAATGAAACATGCTAAATATGTGATGTAAAAAGAAATATTGATCCCATAGTTTTGCGTATGCAGATAATGTAGTTGCTAAGAACAAAATATAAGTGTTGGTTTGTCTGAACGGATGTTTAAAAGAAGTGGGAATGACCTTGAATAAAGATAAAAGTAAGGGTTTAGGTGATGTGGTGAAAAATGGAGGTATGTATTTTTCAATGAATGAAGTGTCTTTGTTAGGTTTAAAATTTTGGAAAATTATGCAGTTCTGATGCAATGGGAGGATGTGATATAAGAAATGAAAAGAAAAATGTCTTCTGTGCAGTATGTATACATTATCGTTCAGGAAGAAGGTTTATCTAGTGAATTCCATATAGTGGAAAATAACATATATGTCAAATGTTTATGATATCCCAGAAAAATATGGAAAGCAAATGGTTAAATTGTTTTATATCATATGGGGTTCAATATTAAACCCAGTGAAAAGGAATGCGCTGTATATGAGTAAAGACTAAGGGAGATTGGGGTTACTAAATCCAATTGTTTATTCTGCTTCTTTAAATTTATGTAGAGTATTAAAATGGATAAAGGAAGAGAATTAAAATTTAATAGTGACAGTTTAAAACAAAGAAACAGCACCAAAGCACTCCACGGCGATCGGACCATACACAGAGAAAACTAGTAGCACTATAAGCAATAGTTCAAGCATGTAGTATAAAATCCAAGGTTTATTGGAATTCCAGGTTAGCGCTTTCACCCTCATGGGCTTCTTCAGACCTTTTACATCTCATAAAAGTAATGCTAACATTTATACTAAAGCCTCTATGACACGGAGGCTGCAGTCTAACGGTATGACGTCAGTATGCCATGCATATTCTTGAGGGCATGCTGAATCATAAGCTAGGCTAACACAGTCCGTGTAAGAAAGTAGGGGGCGTGTCTGAATGCTGAGTTCTGCAAAGGGACACGCCCCCAGAAGAGTCAGAGTCCTGAAAGTAAACACCCACGAGCGAGTCCGCGGAAATGTCAAGGAACACAACACCACACATGCCCTCACAGACTATAAACCCAACTGTAATGTAAAACGTAAAAATAGCAGTTTAATTTTTTTTTTTATAATTTCCAAAATGTTTCCCCGAAGTTGCGCTCATTTGCGCGGGTATGCCCTCCACTCAGCCACAGTTAGCAGACATTGAAACGCATATAAGATCTAAATATGCAAATTAAGCCATGTAGCAATAGCGTAGCGGTAGAGACACTGGCCAAAGAGGAGGTAGTCACGGTTCGAGCCCCCACAACATCATTTTCCATTTTTATTTAAATAAGCATGAAACAATCCCCTGACACACATATATATATATATATATATATATATATATATATATATATATATATATATATATAAAACTATAATTTAAGTAAAATGTAATGAAATGGGCCATGTATTTTTGAAGAAATCCGACATAATAAAATATAAAAAAAGGATCATAATTGCCCATAGCTTAGCAAGGCTTTAGCAAGCAGAATATGGATGCCCGTAGGTGAGCAGTGCTTTAACAAGCTTAATATAAGTGCCCATAGGTGAGCAGCATTTTAACAAGCTGAATATGAGTGCCCACAGGTGAGCAGTGGTTTAACAGGTTTAATATGAGTGCCCGGAGTTGAGCAGCACTTTAGCACACTTAAAATGAGTGCCCGTAGTTCAGCAGGGCTTCACCCAGCATAATATGAGTGCTCATAGCTAAATAACGTGTTATCCAGTGTAAGCCATTTGCTCGAAGCTGCGCAGCGTGCCAACCAGCTTACCGTCGGGCAACATTGGGCAAGCTGTATCAAAGCCACCTTTACACAGACACACCTCCTAGCCTGTCTAGACAGTAGTAAAATAAAAAAAAGCAATGCCCAGGGTCAAACCTGGGATACTGCGCACCATAGTCAAAGTACTGAACCACTAAGCCATGACAGTTGCACTGAGAAATGCAGTATTAGCATATATATATAGGAATGAATGGAAATAGAAGCAAGACAAAGCAGTTTTTTTTAAGCTGATAAATATCCAAAATGTCCAATCACAGATAAGTGCGTGAAAACTGGCATATATAAGCCCCATAGGCGGGAATACACAGCATAACTGATTGTGGTACCTATTTGCAGTCAGGATGGCAGGTGCAAGAGAGGGAAGTCACTTTAGAGCACAAAGGTGGGGCGTTGAGGAGTCAAAATATATGGTTTGGCTCCTAGTCCATGATCATGAAGCACAACTCATGCAGGGCCAGGTTCACTGGGGTGCATACAAGGCAGAGGCGTGGAACCGGTTGGCACATGATCTCACCAGTGCCACAGGCATCCCAAGGACTGGTGAACAGGTCCGTCACCACCATGCGGACCTGAAGCGATGGAAGGAGGACCAACTGAACCGTTGGATCCAGGAGGCCCGCCAAATGCTCAACGCCCCACAACTGAGTAAGTATCCATGTATTTAAGTATGTAAGAAATGCTATCCTAGCCTATAGTATGGAGACGTATATTCCAATATTACTTCCTTTATATTACAGCTGCAGGTGTTCGTTCCGCGAATTAGCAAGCCTATGCTAATAGGCTGCTAAGGTTGCGCCACCAGGCAGGTTAGTAATTATTTAGCTGGTATTGTCATAGAATATAAGTGAGACAGATTGTAAAAGAATTCAGTGTTGTAACCCACTAATAAAACTCAAATAAGCCTAGAAGAAAGATCCTGCTAGTATTGTAAGATTAGATAAGTGATGCATCCTGGAAAAGAGTGTAATGCAATCCAGTAATAAAGATTAAACAAGTCTCAAATAGAGTTTCCACCTGTATCGTAATATCAGATGACTGCTGCAGCCAGAAAATGAGTGGTAATCAATCAACAAAGGATAGACAAGTGTCAAATACATCCTTGTAATTTCTGCCATATGAAATAAGTGAGTCAGCTGAAAAGGGTTGTTGTAAACCAGTAATAAATGTTAATATAGCCTAGAATTAAGTACCATTCTGAAATGTAAATATAAAATAATTGAGAGAGTGTGAGAAAGACAGTTTGAAGCTACCAAGAAAGCTGTAATAAGTCTGCAATAAAGGTATACTGCAGTCACTACATAATGAAATGAATGAGACAGCCACAACCAATGAGTGTAATGTGTTAAATAAAATACAGAACATAGTCTGTGTCTGTCCCACAAATTGGATATGTTGCTGTATCCTTGCATTATGGAAATAGTATGGTTGTATGAAATGCTGAACATTCACAATTGTCTAGACCCATATAAATCAAATGTAGCAGGATGCTGTACCTGAACACAGCCAGATATGAACATATGTGAATAAAAATGGAATGTATATTAATGTAGCATTAACATCCCCATCACCAACATTCCTAAGGTTACATACAGGAAACTGTACTAATACATGTAAGGGATATATATTTGCCTCTACTAGGAATGTACAGTATATGTATAGGTAGTTTTAGTTGTTAATGTAAAATTTCTCCACCTTACCCTATTTTTACAAATGATGCCATTCCACACCAAACCGGGTATGTGTATTCACAATTAATTCCCATGGACATTTGTCCTGTTGGTTCATACATATCTGCATGTACGTTGATGCATGTACCCCATTCACATATCCAAACCTGATGGCCTGTTGCCACCAATCAACCCTGTATGCTGTTGGAATGTGCACTGTTGTTCT
The DNA here is from genome assembly GCF_019279795.1 of Protopterus annectens. Classification (NCBI taxonomy): domain Eukaryota; kingdom Metazoa; phylum Chordata; order Ceratodontiformes; family Protopteridae; genus Protopterus; species Protopterus annectens. The sequence continues at coordinate 728,142,064 of NC_056746.1, read as the reverse complement.
AAATATGCATGTGTTATGCTTGCTGCTCAATGTTCGGAATTCATGGGTGTTTGGTTAATGGGAATACTGATGCATGCTGTTACAACTAATTTTGAATGGTGTTGTTTGTTACTAACCCAAAATGCCATAAAATACTGCTAAACATAGGACAACAGGGAAGGCGGGTTCCAGCGGACCCACCTCTCCCACCTCAGCTGGTGAGTGCACCTGGCACCAGTGCCCAGGCTGGGACCTCCTCCTCCGGTGGCCCTGTGCCATCTTCGGGTGGAAGCACTGCTGGGGATGGGGCTCATCCCCCCTCTGCAAGCGTGGCCGGAGGAGAACCTCCACTCACCCTCCATAGGGTCCGGTCTGTGGTGTGTAGTGAGCTCAGGCGTTCTGTGACTGATCCCCTATGCCAGCTTGAGGCGAGGGTGGTGCAACTCACTGGTGTGCCTGTCCATCCTATCCTGCCCCCAGCATAGCCCCGGCCTGCGCTGTGAAGGCACAGTGGTAACTGCCTACGGGTGGGGATTTCAGTTCCACTGCTGCCATCTGTGGGATCATGGGCTTGCAATATCCAAACATCCGTCCCCGTAATTTGTGTTTACCCTCCACATGTGTCATACTCCGCCCCTGTATGCTTCTTGTTTGTCTTGTCTGTTAACCTCCCCAACCTACCTCCCCAAATATACCTACTTCCTGTACTTCACATTCCACTCTCACCTGAAAAAAAAAATAAAAAAAGGGCACTCTGTTCCCACAAAAAAATTACGCCCCATACATAGCTGCCCAATTCGCACACATGTCCACTGGACATGTAAACTGATAATTCTAATTGGCAGTACAACATATTTTGTTGTCCTCACCCCTCTCTCAGGGGTGGAAGGTTTAAAATTTCACACCAAATTTCACACATATGCACAGCTGTTGCTGATAAAGAAATGGGCAGCTATGGGCCTTCCCTACATCCTTCCTGCACATACCGAGCTTGCTTTTCTACTGTCCTACCCTCTTTGTGCCCCCTTTTTTACCACTTTGCTATCTCCCCATTTTCTTTTCTTTAAAAGAAATTAGCGCGGGTGTTAGCGGGAGTAAGCACTTTTAAGCAGTAGTCAACAGGTGTGGATTTTGTGCGCTTAGTTAAGCGAGTGTGCGCATGTGTAAGCATCGCACAAACCAGTGCAAACCCACTTACAACTGCTTAAAAGTGCCTTAGTCACTCTGTATGACAAGGCCTGTAGTCTGCTCATTAGCAAAATAAAATACCCCTGTCAGTCTCGAACCCCGGACCTTGGAAACACTAGCCTGAATGAATTACCACTGGGCCACTGCAGATATACAAAAATTTGGTGCTGAAAGAAATATATCATGAAATACAAGGAGTGAATGTAAAGGGAATATAGGAAGGCCATTACACAAAGCTTGTACCCTGAATCATTACTGGCAATTCTTGTGGAATTGTATTACATTAGTGTGATAAGAGAAACAACCATGCTAGGAGGTAATAATGTTACAATAGCACCTTACAAACCCAACACAGTATCAGAGCAGGATAAACACCACCATATTTCAATAGGTATGAGGCCAGACTTCCCAACTGTGACTGATTTACAGGGATGTCCCTGATTTGCAAAAAAATGTTACCTGTGCCCCACTGACTCCCTGTAAAATGTACTAACAGTAGGCAGAAAGGTGGGGTATCCCACGTAATGGTGACTGTCAATAAGTTAAAGTAGACACTACTTGCATGTCAGAAATGGTGTAGTAATACATATGCTCAAAATACTCCACAGTCACAACTGCAGAATATCTGAAATATATCATGGGTGTATCCCACTGATATGTACCTTTCCCTGAGGCTGGTCAAATATATACCTGAGAGTATCTGAGGCCTGCAAGTGTCAGAAATACACGGGCATAACAGCCTGTCTGCTGTTACACACTCTACGAATAGCTGTAGAATTACTCCCACAAGCACACCTTCATGTAGGAGTACAACACAGAAATATCAAAGGATGTAGCCATCTAACAAACTAATGACAGTATAGCAGTTTACAAGCACTGCATGTGCCTGATATTCATAATTGTTAGTACAAAATACAAGGCCCTAGTACTGCTCAGCAGCAAAATAAAATACCCTTGTAAGTGTCAAACCCCAGACCTTGGGGTTCACCAGACTGCATGCAGTGCCACCAAGCCACAGCAAACATATAAGAACCTAGTGCTGAAAGAAATATATCATGCATTACAAGGAGTGAATGTAAATGGAAAATAGGAAAGCCATAGCAACTTGTTCCAGTAAAGGCAAATATCAGGCCTTCAAGGAGTGAATGTAGAGTGAAAATAGTGAAGCCATAGCAACACATTGCAAGAACTACTGTTGTATACCACTTAATCCACAACTCCCACAGGAAAGGACATACTCCCATGTAAACAGTGTTAGCATTAGCAGGTGTGAGTTAACATACACACTGAGAAGAGTGAACTGGAAAAAGCAACAGTCAGGTTTCAGTACAACATGCATTTCAGTGGCTACAACACAGCCTTAGATATGAGAGACATACCAAATTTCTGACTGACACAACAGTGTCCACAGCAAACCAGCATGGTCCCCACCTTGCAAAACTGAAAGGCCTACGCCTACCTAACCTAACATTTTATAGTAGTGTCCTGAAATCACAGTGAGAACTGCAATTACCACACAGAAGGCTGCATGCAGTTAGTAAATGCTGGCCACCAATTGGTGCAGAGGCCATCACATGCACATGTGCAGATACCTACAAAAGCAGCCTGTACTGCCAGTCCACACATGCAATAATATCATTGCAGCAACTGGAGGGAGAGAGAGAGAGAGACAGGGAGACAGAGAGACAGAGAGACAGACCAAAATAAAATAAAAAAAAAAAAAGAAAAACCAAGCCAGCCAGCCATCAAGGCATCCAAGCAGCCAGCCATCCAGCCACCCAGGCAGCCACCCAGGCATCCAGGCAGCTATCCATCCAGCCACCCAGGCAGCCATCCAGCCATCTAGGCAGCCATCCAGCCAGCCATCCAGGCAGCCAGCCAGCCATCCAGGCAGCCATCCAGCCAGCCATCCAGGCATCCAGGCAGCCAGCCATCCAGCCACCCAGGCAGCCAGCCAGCCATTCAGGCAGCCATGCAGGCAGCCATCCAGCCAGCCATCCAGGCAGCCAGCCAGCCATCCAGGCAGCCATCCAGCCAGCCATCCAGGCATCCAGGCAGCCAACCATCCAGCCACCCAGGCAGCCAGCCAGCCATCCAGGCAGCCAGCCAGCCATCCAGGCAGCCAGCCAGCCAGCCAGCAAACTAGCAAGCCTGCAATCCAAAAAAAAAAAAACTGTCAGAGACAAAGGTCATCTAAACTGCATAATCTAATAATCTACATACTGTGGACCCTCCATATGTGTTAGCAGTCTGTATCTATATGTATATGAACATGTGCATAGGGCAAGGGACATACTGCAACTGTTAGTGAAGGCTGGACATACATATGTAGTTGAAGGTTGCTATGTGCACATATCAATGTAGGTTGTAGTGTGTGGCATTGAAAACAGCATGCAGTGCAGGTATATGTCATGTGGTGGTGAACTTCTGTGGGACTGAGCCAGTGAGACCTGCTACAGCTATATGGCTTGAGGACAGCATAATGCAGTATGCAAAACAGTGTGCAATATCATTACAGAATGGTATGTCTCACAATTGTTGCAGAAGTGATATTCCCACCATGAAAGGTGGGCAGTCCATGTACCTAAATGTGCATGTATATGTATAGCAATGGATGTTAAGAAGTGTGTGCTATATGTATATATATATATATATATATATATATATATATATATATATATATATATATAAAACTTCAC
>NC_056746.1:728045698-728133198 GCF_019279795.1 Protopterus annectens | reverse complement strand
GGTTGAGGCGTCGACGTGGACGTCTGCCAGCAACATTATCAGCTGCCAGTCATCATGGATGACAACAAACCCGCAGCCACTCCCATAGTGCCAGTACCAGCCCCAGTAATGCTGAGTTGTGCTGTCATTAGACCGTTCTAGAAGACCACGTGCACATGGCTCTGGACAGTCCCAGCAGGGACATGTGTCCAGTCAACAACCCACTGCTTCTGATGACAGTACCCAGTCTGGTTTAGTACCTGATACTGTCCGTAGCACCCCTGCCAGGCACAGGTACCATGTCCGTGGCCAGAGACAGAGACCTGTATGACCTGGCAGGTACAGTCTGTGGCTGTCCACAAACACCCGTATATGGCAGCCACATGGTGGAACTGTGTGCATGCATACACACACACATAATGCTAACACCTAGGGCTAAAACATACACACACACATCGCAGCAACGTTGCCCCATCTTGTACTGTTGTCCCTCACTAACACACACACACACATACATGTTGATCGGATGTGTCATTGGCAGACTCTGGCAAACCAAGTACACACCCTGTGCATATGATGAAACTGTGCCACCTCCTGCCATCTGTAACATTGATGCTGGAACAGGATAGCATGGTACTGATGCACAGGGTGACTACATAGCACTGTAGTAATATTATCATGTTGTTAACAGTACAGTGTAATGATATTGTTGTGGGTATGTTTGAGCATGCATGATGCATTAACTATGTTTGTCATTGCAGTTTTGTATACACCAGTGTTAATTCCCAAAGTGCACTGTCTGCACATGTGCCACATGGCTGTTGTGTGTACCTGTGCCTGCATGTGTTGGGGTGTGGACAGTACATGTGTAATGTTTGCATCACCGATTTGCAGGTGTACATTTGTGAACATAGTCAGCATGGAACATGACATGGTTTGACAGTATGCTGTGGGTGATACAGTTTCCACATGTCAATGGTCTGCATTCTGGTAGTATACACAGCTTACATAGCCTGACATTCAGTGGTCATTACATGGTGTTTCCTCAACTGATACACAGACATAGGAACCTGGTGTCAGTGATATCCCTGCAGCACTACACTATAGCAGTAGCCATTGTTACTGAGCCCCACACATCCCTGGGAACAATACCCTTGCATGCCAACACACTATGGATATGTCCACCCATGACTGCAAATACATACAGTGGCCTACAATGCATTCTACATATGACACACCTAACCACCTCAAGGGTATCAAAAGGACAGAAACCTGTTGTCCAAGCCATGGTATATTGCTGTAACGCTACTGTGACATTGTCATTGGCATGTAGTTAACATAGTATTCCACAGTACCATGTAGGTGGTAGCACCCATCATGTGGAACGGGTAATGGTGTGCACATGCGGACAGGTGTTATTTTGTCTATCCTGTAATATTCACATTTCCAAAGGTATTCTGCAGTCCCTCTGTGTATCACCTAAGCAAGAAGGTGTATGTATGCATATCGGCAACAGTTGCCATACACCTACACTGGATGGCCATCACTCACAGACTTTGCTGTGATTTAACATGTCTGACATATACTGCAGACATGAACCGTCACCCACATTAATCTATCAAAGTTTTCATGGTTGTGTGTCACATAGTTGGCCTAGGACACAGATCACTGCAGTAGCTTGCATTGTCACCAACATACATGTTTGGCCTAAGATCTGGTAAGCTGCGGCACATGGCGGCAAATATAACAACTGTATTCATATGGGGCAGGCTTCACACATAGGAACTATTAAAGGTCACAGGTACATATCTGTATGTGGCAAGCACATACCTGATGTGTGCATGGCAATTACTGTTATAATAATATGTCATACAATAATGAAAGCAAAACACATTCACAAACTGTGTGACAAATGCACACATGGCATTTGTAGGATTCAAACGCCTACCGGACTAGATTTTGGCATTTGACAGCGATGCATTAGCACGGCACGCTATTCACATTACTGGATGCTTTTCCTTATCCTGCTGTATTTATAGGGTGCTGACATCATCAGTGTTTAAAAAGAAGAATGTACATCTTTTAGTGTGTTATCCCAGTCTTCAAAATGGCCATTCCTTTCACAAAGAATTGTAGACATACACACACCCTTGTCCACCCCCCAAACACACACGCAGCATTTGCGGGATTCAAACCCCTACCTAACTATGTTATGACACTTGAGACAGACACATTAGCACAGTGTGCTATTCACATTACTGGATTATTTCCCTTCTCCTGCTGTATTTATAGGGTGCTGACATCATCAGTCTTTCCAAAGAAGAATGTACATTTTTAACTATCCCTCAGTATGGGGGATAACAATATCTGTGCATTCACAGAAACCTAGTTCAGGGTCACATATGCACACTGGCACTGCAAGGTTATGTTCTATAGCATGCTTCATGACCACAGGACTTGTGACACAGAACACAAGTAGGGGGTGTATCCATATACATCACAGATACACACACCTCTGGGTTGGTCCCACTGCACTAAGCATGACAGGCCATACATATATACCTACCATTGTGCAAAACTGCCTTTTGGTTTAGTGTGTAGTTCAGACCACCCACCCATACCCAGTAACCCCACTTGGCTTTCCTGGGAACAGTGTCGGATATGAAGGTCTGCACACACACCATTATAGTGGTTGACTTCAGGTACACAAATATTGACTGGGGATACTACTCAAGCCCTCAACATCACCCTACAGCCACTACAATTTGTGAATCCATGTGCTATGGCACAACCAGTCATCACACCCACTAGGGGGAATACATATTGGATCTGATCATCACCAACATGGGGACTCTATGTTCCACACCAGAGGTGGAACTGTCATTGTTAAGATTAGACCATGATCAACTTTCCTTGGACATCCATATCCCGTCCCCACACCCAGCCAAGGAAATCACTGTAAAGAATTTCTCAAAAGCAGACTTTGCACTTGTGAAGACTGGAGTGGAATAATTCAGAGGCCCCGTGCTGGAGGTTAATACAGACCAATCTGCAGAATTCTTTACAAACGCATTGTATGAGCAGCTGCAGGTATGCATTGATCATGCTATCCCACATAAAACCATGACTCCTCCAAAACAGGAGACCTGTCTGGTTGACCCCAGCCATATATAAGCTGTACAACAGAAGGAGGAAGCTACTACATAACAGAGCAATATCCCACCGACCCAGATAGATCATAACCTCTCCTTTGCTAATCACATTGGCAGAGAGTCATTGCTAAGAACTTTGTATAGCCCTCTTTCTCACATGGGTGTTTGCATGTTGATCATATGAGGTCATTGTGGCCCTCTACTACTCACTCATCAGGACCATGTTTGACTACAATGCCATTTTTGGGGTGTACCTTACCCAACACCTGCAGCAACTATAGTGAACACAACAGTACCTCCCCAAGTGAATCATGGGCTACACACAGATGTCCTATGCAGCTCAGCTAAAGGATCTCCACCTCTACTCAGTTGCTTAATGCCTACTCAGAGGTGATCTATGCCTGACGTACACAGCCATTTCAAACCCAGAAGTAATGGACATGCTCCACCTCATAACATCCAAGACCCTTACAGCTACACACTCCAGGGACGTAAACCTCAGTACAAACATAAATAGGACATGCTGTAGGGACAGATTCATTACTCACAGGCTCCCCTCACTCTGGAATTGAATCCCAATTAAAGTTAGACGTAGCTCCTCACCAACCCTCTTCCAGCAAAATACAGCCACATGGATGGGAAATTGCAAATTCACCCTTGGGATCTCCACTGTGTCCCTGTTTGACAGAGGTACAGCAAAGTAGCCTTAAAGGGTGCCTTCTGTGACCTACTTTACAGAGGCACAGTAGGCTACTCTACTGGGGAGGCAGATGCCAAATACACTCTGCCTAGGCTTATGAATTCCCTAGGGCAGACAGTCTAGCATTCACCTCTGCACCTGTGTTTATGTTTGGGATGCACAATATTTGTTGCTGCTACTGTTTGCAGGTCTTTATTGAAGTAGCTTACAGTTTCTGTGAACAACTTGTGTATCTGCGTAACATGTTTGATCATGACAGGGTTCCGGTATATTAATATATGTGTCTGTTGTCATTTAACTGTGTGCACAGGGTGGATTGCTGGATCGTGGGAGGTTCCTGGCTTAACACATACAACTGCCAGATATGTGTGACTGACTGCTATACTCAGACATGGCCTAAGTGTGTGAGCATGCCCAGTTCAGGCTTTCCATGGTTTGTTGCCTGACATGTGTCTCATTTATCCAAGAGTGTGAGCATGCCCAGTGTGACCTTTCCATATGTTGTGATCTGAAGTCCACTACATTTGTGGTTGTATGTAAACATGACCGATATTGACATTAATACTGTGTGTGTTGGAAGTCATGTTGTGTTCTTACTGCCAGACTCCTTTGTGTCATAACTCAGCAGGGATTATGCTGTGCTTGCAGGGTTTCCATGGGATAGTTTACAAAGACTTGGCAACCTTTTCTCATACTGGCTGAACACTGCAATACTGTCATGGTGTAGTACTTTCACTATGGTGCACAGTATCATAGGTTTGAGTCCCATCATTGCTGTTAATGCTCATAGGCCAGTTGGGCAACTATGAGCATGTTGCATTTTGTTCAGCTATGGCCTACTTAAACCAGGCTTGTCCGACATTGCTGTGTATTCACCAACTTGGGTGGACATTGGCAAACATTACTCCACAGTGACCACAGTTTTACTACTTAGTGTGTGTGATTCTGTTCATAGGTTCATACTAGGCTATCTGCCCTAGGGCATTTATAATCCTAGCCAGAGTGTGTTTGGCTTTCAACACACATTGTAAGTGGAGTTTGCCATTACATTTTTCATGGTTAGTATACTGTGCCTCTGACTAACAGTGACATAGAAGTGATACCCAGGGTAAAGCTACAATCTCCCATCCACTCATCAGGATTCCTCTTGAAGAGAGTCAATGAGGAACTCTGGCTAACCTGGAGTGTGAGTTTGCTCAAGACTGGGGGGAGCATCTGGGTTATGGATATGTCACTCCAGCATGTCCTATTTATTTCAGTTCTGAGGTTCAGGTCTCTTGAGCACGTAGCTTGATGGGATTCTGATTTTCCAAGGTGTGGCATGTCCATTGATTCCAGGTTGGACATGACTTTATACATCTGGCACAGATCGCCTCTGGGCAGGCAGTATGCCACTGAGTGGAGCTGCAGTTTCTTTAACCGAGCAGTGAATGGCATGTGTTTGAGCCCTTTGATCCTCCTGGTGAGGTACTTTTGTGATCTTTCCAGCTGCTGCAGGTGTCTGAAAAGGTACATCCCACAAGGGGCATTGTACTCAATTATGGGCCTAATGAGGGATGAGTTAAGAGGCACAATGACCTCCACTGATGTAGATGTGATTACCTTCATGATTAGGTGGGCTATATGAAATGTTTCTCTGAACACTTTGGCCACATGGCTGTGGAATGTGAAATTGCTATTGACATGGGTCCCCAGGTCCCTTATCACTTCTTCCATACTTAATGGGTTATCACATATGTAGTAATTTGTGGGTGTTTAGTTTTTGACAAAGGGGAGGACTATACACTGTTTTGTGTTTAGCTTGAGGACATGGTTCTGGCACCAGTTGTCTATTTCTATGAGGCCCTTTTGTAGGATGCTTGTGTCAGCTGGAGGATTGATTATGGTGCCCAGTTTGCAGTCGTCTACAAACTTGTTCACCAACAGTCCTTCTGTGTTGGCCTGTAACTCTGAGAAATATATACCAAACAAGGGAGGTCCCAGGACTGAGCCTTGTGGGATGCCACTTGTAGCTGGTTTGTGGTCTGACATGGCTCCAGCATTTCAGACCATGTGGGTTCTGTCCTTGAGCCAGTTTGCAACCCATCTAGTGACATAGGGGTTTCTATTGAAGCTGGTGATCTTATCTATGATGACCAAGTGGGGTACTGTATGGAAGGCTTTTGCAAGGTCCAGGTAGGCTGTGTGGACCACCATCCCCTCGTCAATGGCCTTGGTCACTGTTTCATATGACTCAACCAGGTTTAAGAGGCAGGATCTGCCCTTAACAAAGCCAAAATGGGTAGGATCCAGTGTCTGTGTGTCCCCAATATGTTTATTTCTGAGGTCCATGATGATCCTTTCCATAGCTTTGCAGACCAACCTAGTCAGGCTTCTGGGGCAATTGTTTGCAGTACTTGTTGAGGCACCACCTTTGTGGAGGGGGTCCACTGTTGCTGTACACTGCTCTTTGGGTACATATCGTGTGTTAAGGCTGACATTGAACAGTGGTTTTATGTGTGTGTTCAATTCTTCTTGGGGTTCATGTTGGACACAGCCCAGGACACCGTCTGGTCCCATTGATGCTGTGTGTTTTGCTTTGGAGAGCCTGGCTGTTACCTGAGCATCTGTGATGTCAGGGGGCCAGCACTCTGCTGGGATAGATATTTGCCCTTTTGGTGGGGAGGGGGAAGAGAAGTTTGCACTGAACCTGTCAGCTTGGATGTTGGCAATGTCTGTGGGTTTGTTGTATTGTTTGTCATTTTGGAATATTTCTGAACATATCTGGGGATTCCCACACAGGTTCCTACAATAAGTAAAGAATGCCTTGTGATTATCCTTGGTGTCCTGTACAATTTTTATCTCACAGATGGCCTTAGACATGTTGTTTTTCAATAATACTGATCAGAGATGGCTTCCCTTTTTGTGATTTGGATCTATCATATAGTAGCTTCCTCCTTGTATTGTATGGTTTGTTTATGGCTGCTGTCCACCAAACAGGATGCCTGCCTTTGGAGGATTGGGTCTTGGTTTTATTTGGGATTGCATGATCCATGCATTCCTGACGGTGTTCATAGAATGCGTTTATAAAGGGTTATGAGGTCTAGGCCGTATTTTCAACAGACACAGGGGCTGTGAAGGATTCCATCTCAGTTTTGAGGTGTGTGACATATGCTTTAGTGAACATTTTCCACTGTGGTTTTCTGGCCATGGGCTGGGGTGGGGATGATGTGAATATCCAGTGAGATTACTATCTGGTGTGATCGTACCAGTGAGGGATACACTTCTGGTCTTGGGCATATAGTCCCCATGTTGGTAATGATCATGTCCAGTATGTTTTCCCCTCTTGTGGGAGTGGTAGCAAGTTGTTCCATAGCATTTTGGTTTATAAATTCTGAGAACCTTTGGCCTAGGGTGTTGGAGCTAGGGTAATGCTCCCAGTGTATGTTTGAGTTGTTGAAGCCGCCCAATATAATGGTGTTTGGGGAGATCTTCATATTTTCATGTGTTCTCCAGTCGGCCCAGTGTGGTTCCTGGGTTTAGGAGGGTGGTCTGTAGCAGGCTATGAACTGGAAGGCGGTTTTACCCACTGTTGGTAACATATGGAGAGTATCTGATGCTTCATGCTGTACCACCAACCCGGGGGTGTGGGTATCTTTCACAAATATTGATACTCACCCTCCTTTTGTAGTTTGTTCCATGTTTTGCAGCTGTAAAGCATGGTATGAGGTGTACCTGTGAATGCTAGGGTGCTCTTGGGATCCTTGAACCAGGTTTCTGTTACTGCACAGATATCAACATTCTCCATGCTGAGGAGTGTTTGGAGTGCATGCATCTTGCAGTTTAGACTTCTGGCATTGAGTAGCATTACTTATACTTTCTTATCCCTTGTGATACCTATGGAGGTGGGTTTGTCTTTTGAGCCTTACCTAGAAAAGGTACTATGGGGGTGACAAGAGCCTTTGGCAATATCCAATAGGCCACAGGTGATAGGTGAAATCCATCCCTAGCAAAGCATCATGTCTTGTCAAGCATCTCATCCCAGGCTGACAGGCATTGAATCCCCTTTCACTGACACCAGTACTGAAGCCAATTGTTGTAATTTATCATCTTGTCTTCATATTGTGGCCTCATGTTTGGTGAGGGTAGGATGCTACTGAAGGTCATCAAGTTTGCATATACGACATGGTGGTAAATGCTGTTTAACACTACCTTACATTGCTTAACACATAGCAATCATGCCTCAGGTGGTGCTGCAGGGCTGCCTATGTCGGATGCACATACTGCACTCCCTATATATGTTTGGAAACAGGTAGTGTCAAGTTAGGCATCCCTTTTACTATATGTGCGAGTCAGAGAGAGGTATCATTTCCAGGGTTCCTACTGAGCCAGTGTATGTGCTATGCATTGCCTCTTTGCCAAGGCCAAGGCATACTGGGCATGCCTCCTTCTGCCTACTGGGGCAGGCTCAGGTTGTTCCTCCTCTGAGTCACGCTCTGCCTGTGATGGCCTTGGCACTGGTGGGGGGCTGTTTGGCCCAAGCCTATGCTGGCCCTGTTGCAGCTGCTTTTGCAGGATCATATTATGTAGCATAGCACATACTATGTCAATTTGGGTACATGTTGTTGGTGAGTATTGCAAGGCTCCACCAGATGTGTCCAGGCACCAGAACTATGACTTGAGCAACCCAAACACACGCTCGATTACATTTCGTGTTTGTGCGTGTGCCTCATTATGACGTTCTTGTTCAGGTGTGTGTGCGTTTCTGATGGGTGTCATCAGCCACGGCTCCAGTGCATAGCCAGCATCCCCCACTAAGTGACCATGTGGGATGTCCCCATTGACAAATGTATGCTACAGCTGCGTCAGATGCCAGATATAGGAATCATGGTAGCTTCCAGGGCAGCCAGCACACACATTCATTATTATGCCCTGGGCATCACACATGACCTGACAGTTGATGTAGGGGAAGCCCTTGCGGTTAATGTAGGCCCTACCCCGCTCACCGGCTGGTGCTTTGATGCGCATATGCGTGCAGTCTATTGTAACCACTACCTCAGGGTATTCTCCTATTTGCTGGAACAGATGCATATTGCTGGCCAATACCTCATGGGAATTGGGGAAATATACATGATCACCGACATGTGCTGACATGGCATCCAGGAACTGGTGCAGTACCCTGGATGCTGATGCCTGTGATATCCCCATCATATCACCAGTTGGTCTCTGAAAAGGTACCTGTTGCTAGTATTCTTAGGCCAACACATACCTTGGTTTCCACTGGGATGGGTTCCCCTCTGTTGGTTCTGTGTGTGAGGCATGGCCTGCACAGCTCAACAATTTGCCACTCTATAGCTCTCCACTATCTCCAACTCATGTAACCCTGGTAGGCGACCCTGGGCCTGTACACTCTTCTCCGTCTCCTCACTGTGGGTTGTCCGGCAGCATTTGCATTGTCACCACCCTCAGCATGTTGCATATGTCGTCTTATAACAGCAATGGCAGCCCCTAGCATTTTTTGTCTGAGTGAAGCTTTTTCAGTTTTCACTTCTAGTAGCATACTCCAGTGTTTCAGTGTCTCTTGTGAGAAACAAACTGCACTGTTGTTTGCAGAGTTTTAAGTGCTGGGCTGGGCTAGGCTAGTGTTCTGCCTGTGTTATTGCCTGATTCGGGTTGTTTTCACCTGCTAGCTCTACTAGTATCACCTGGTAGCTTCCTGCTATTTGTTGTGCTTCCTTTTTCCTTTCTGTTTCCTCAGGGGGAGTGACGCACATACAAGCGCAAACATGCTCACAGCAGCTCACACACACGCATACATGCTTAGATGGACTAAAACTTGCTTATTCGGGCTAAAACGCTTGCACACCACAGCGCAAACAAGTTTACAGGTCTTCCAACAGCCTTATACATGCTTACTCCGGCTTAAATGCGCGCACTTACGCTTCCACGTGTGCACTCTGTCTTACTCAAGTTTACAGGTGTGCACATGTCCTCATACCTGCTCAGCAAGAAACTTTGGTGTTATCCACAGTATACACCTTCCATTTCTTGGCTTTCCCTGGCCTACCTGTTGACACACCTCTTTCTATGATGTCTAACTGACACCTAACAGATGCCACTGTCCTCCAATGAGCTTCACTACTTTCATACATACCCTCCTTGTGATGTCACCTATCTCCTACTCTGTTCCTCCCCATATCCTACTCCTACACTCCACTGACTGTGCTCATTTGCTATGTAAAAGTGTGATTCACTATCCTAACACTCATTTACATAGGATTGCCTACTAATGCTTGGTTACATGTCTGAGACTGGGCTTCTCCCCTTAGCAACTCCAACTCGGTGGCCATGTTGTCTTCAGCCTGCTATTCCCTTACATTGTAATTTGCCAATTTTCATAAATTCCATGTTTGTGGCTTTTATTGCCTTAGTTTATGATTTTTATAGTGCACCCCATTTGCGTGCCGCTGTGCTACGCTTAAACATCGGAAATTGGCAAAAAAAAAATATTTTTATTTTAATTTTGCATCAGGGAAACTTTCCAATGGCCGTATATTTGGCCATTGGCATGCTTCCTCAACCATATGCAACCTTTATTTGGAGCTGACAAGGCTCCATTGTGCTATTTGCAGAATGGTACTCAGTTGTCACTTGAGTACATTTCTGCAGCTAACACGTCTCCTACTGGGAGAGGTTTCTGCTTCCTGGATCGCAAATTTACCTCATTAGCATGCCTTTCAGCTGCAAGTGAGGTAATTTGCATATCACAGCCCTCTCCGTGTAGGAGACATGTTAGGAGTGCTCTTACACACCCCTACAGGATGTTTGTGGATCGCTCGTCGGACATGATGGCTGCATGGTGTCTTACTCTACTTGTAGACTCCATGCAAGACATCATGTATCTGGCCCATCATTCTTTAATTAAGTAAAATAGTGTCCACCTGTAAGACTTCATTCAAGAACAGTTTATAAATACTCAACCACAAATCAACTTCTAAAGTTAAAGTATACATATATTAATATATATATATATATATATATATATATATATATATATATATATATATATATACTATGTTTATAAAAGTATATATAAAGAACATATAAAAATACTTAAACATAACAGCATATATAAATATAAAAAATATAAAAAAAAATATATTTAAAAATGTTTAAAATATATATATTTTTAAATGTTATCAAAACATATGTATGTGTGCATATGCCATGCATCAATAAGATGTTATACGACAAATTATGCCAGTTCATTTAAGAACTGTATATAAAGTACATTTCATAATGAATTCATGTAAGAGCTGTATGAGGACTACGTTGTATGATATATACAATGATGTATATAAATATAATGTCCCATCTGACCTGCAGGTCTTTATCTAACAACTAACTTTCTATTTTTTAGGGTCGGTTTACTAGGGACTCTGTCGTTCAGTCCAGGTCCCTGATCTGCTCTAGGCATTATAATCCACCTGGCTTCTGTATAGTTCCTTATGTCCCCACCCCAAGAATTGGGTTTGTTTACTTGTAGTACTAGAAATTTGAAGCTGTGTGTGTCATTTGTGTTCATGACATGCTTGGATAGTGCATTATGTGGGGATCGGATGTGTATATTATACAGATGTTCGCATATCCTATCACGTAACTTTCTATCAGTTTTCCCCACATAAAATGCACCACAGGCCATGCCCCTAGCTAGGTATGTGACATGCTGACTGTCACAATTAGCTGTAGTGTTGAAACAGAATCTTTTCATAGTGACAGATTGTACAAAGCTGGTGTCCTCAGATATAAAGGGACAATAACTGCATTTATGACATGGTCTGGTGCAATTTAATGTCTCACCCCTACTGATTATAGTGGGGACTTTGGGTTGGCAGAGTAATCTGTGCAAGTTTGATTTATTTCTATAGACAAACGATGGTCTATCCCCCACTATCACTTTTAATTTGGGATCTGTAGTGAGGACAGACCAGTTCTTATAAAAAATCCCTTTTACGCTGCTAATGTCTTGTGTATAATTCAGTGAGACCCTAACTATGTCATGGTTCATCGTCGTATCAGTGATTCTAGCTCTCTCTGATGTTCCTTTGAAGTCTACAGGGTTTGCAAAGTATGGACGTGCAGATCGAGTTCTAAGATCATATACCCCTTCAATCCCTGAGTATATCTCTTCTGGTGTATAAGATCTGGCAGCTAGTCTCCCTCATAATGGATCTAACTCATTCTTAAACCCTTGTTTTGTTGGATTCAAAATGTGAGGCTCTTATAGCTTGACCTTTCACTATATAGTAGAACACAAAAGGAGTATGCATGCTTCCTCTATGTAAGAGGGAGTTTTTGTAGCACTACTTCCTATATACACCTGTATTGAGTAGATCACTGTCAAACCTTTCAATGTATACATCTAAAAATGATATCCATCTATCCAAACTCTCTATGGTAAAATTCAAAAAATTGGTCAAAGAATGGCTTTTAATCAATCCACATACATCATGGGATAGTTTGTAGGCCCTGTATTTTCTTAATGAGAAAGCCCTGTGGTCTCTCCAGCTGCTGCCTGTGTCTGGTGAGGTACATGCAAAAGAGAGAATTCTACTCTTTTAGTGTTCTGATGAGGTTTTACAGTGCTATAATACAATCCTAAGATCTGAATATGATGGCATGACTTATGGTGTGCACAACATAGGCTTTCAATACCAGTGTGTACACTTGGTGGTCAAAGTTCAGATTGCTATCTACACGTGTTCCCAATGCTTGCATCACTGGATTTCAGCATATTGGGACTGTTGTCAATGCTGTGATTAGCATGGAATTCCACTTTTTAGATGGACAACATAAAAAGACACATCTGCATTTATTTGTACATAATGTGCCTTTGTCACCATAATTTGTGTGTGTTACCTCCTCCTGTATTATGTTACCAGCTTTGGTGGACTCAGTGATCGCACCCAATATGCAAGACTCAGCTAACATTGGTAAGCCAAAGGCCATATGCTTTAGCCAGAACTGTCAAGAAATAGAGTCCAAATAGTGAATGGCTAAGCACATATCCGTGTGGCTTGCTAATGGTGACAGCTATACTGGTACAGGTTGATTCATCAACTTTCACAGTATGTGTTCTGTCAGGGAGCAAATTGTTTACCCATCTAGTGACATAGGGATTAATCTCCAGCTGGGAGTGTTTCTCAATATTACCTGCTTGGGGGATTGTGTCAAAATCCTAGGCCAGATCATAATAGGCAATATCTTTATACAGGTCTATCACACTGAATCAATGGGCTGTGACAACATCACAGTTTGTCTATGGCTTGACTCAGGACATACACCTTCCCGATACCATTGAATCCACACTTCAAAACAACATACACATTGTCTATATTCCTGTAGAAGGGTGTACATTAACATGTTGGGGGAACAGCACCTGATGCATCCATGTATGGAGACACGCTGACTCTCCTCATCTGTGAGGTAGACTGACATGCCATCATGCACTTCTTCTAAATGGACACTAGCAATATTCCAGCTGTGTGCATTAGATGCATGCGAGTCGTTAATGCTAAATCATGTCTGTAACATTTGATAGATGTCCTCAAAGTGGTCATCAAAGGTACACATTTTGAAAACAGTATCATCCTGTGGAACTTGACCAGGCAAAGGCATTTGACAAAAATCCACACTGAGGTAGATAATCAACAGTTTCTGATGTGTCCATAAACAGCTATATCACCAAATGGGTAGACCAGTGTATCACATATGTGGCATCTCACTCTGTTGAATTATGTAAAGTGACCTATATCTCAGGTCCAATGATCTATTTATGTGTGTGTGTGTGTGTGTGTGTGTGTGTGTGTGTGTGTGTGTGTGTGTGTGTGTGTGTGTGTGTGTGTGTGTGTGTGTGTTTCTGTGGGTTAATTGATAGAAAATAAGAGAGAGTAGAAAGTAAAAAGAAAACAAAAACTCCAGAATGGGGTTAAGTAAGAATATGAAAAATAAATTACTATTAGTGAATTGGAAGAAGTATTTAGGAAAGTAAATGATGATTCAGTATCAGGCCCAGATGGTATAGGTATGAAATGTACAAGAAATTAAAGGCTTGGCAAATAGAATATTTTTTAAATGTACTTAACTCATTACAGCAGGGTGACATCTGTAGGTGTTCCTTCAGTTACATCTTACTGATGCCTCTAGGTGTCAGATACTTCTTGCTCATATTTGCATTAAGAATTTTAAAACAGTGCTACATATGAAGTATTAAAATATTTCATCTGAAAGCTTACACAATGGCAAAACGCAACTGTATCAATATTTGACCTCTGTCTAGTATAGGTAAAGAAATAATAATTGCTGTTCATATAATGGCCGGGATTCACTAATCCTCCATGTAAGACTAAATAAGTCTTACACAGAAACTGCAGCCTAAGAGGAAGATATCACCATGCATATTCATGAGGGAGTGCTGACTCAACTCTAAAGCTAACACGGAGTGTGCACGAGTGCAGGGGGCATGTTGGACTGCCGAGTAGTCCAAAAATCCACGCCCCTGCAAGTCCCTCAATCTGCAAATGTCAACTGACATGAGCGAGTCCTCTCAAATGTGTACATACCCAACACTACACTCCCCCACATTCTAAACCCCTGTACAATTATAAAATGTAAAACTTTTTTTTTTTATTATTTCCAAAATAGCTGCCCGTATTTGCGTGTGTTTGCGCGAGTTTGCCCATTGCTTAGCTACAGTTAGGAGTTCAGAGATCGAAGAGGATAATAAGAAACTTATATGCAAATGAAGTCAAATAGCAATAACTTAGTGGTAGATCCTTCACACAAAGAGGAGGTATTCCCGGTTTGAGTCCCACCACTCCCCTTTCTATTTTCTGTAGGAAATCTGTATAGAGAAATAATTCCTGACATTTATCTTTTAAATTTTAGTAGAAAGCATTGAAATGGCCTATGTAGTAGTGAATGATATTTTATATATATATATATAAGAAGGTGAAATGGTTATGCATACTGATGAATGCATAAGTAACGTATCTTAAGCAATGTGAAGCACTGCTAAGCAAAGGTTACCAGTATTAAACACATTTAAGTATAATTGCTCATAACTTAGCACTGCTTTAACTAGCACAATGGCTTTGCGCAGAGCTGCACATCGTGCCAACTAGTGGAAACAAAACATGTTTGCGTGTAGCTGCGCAACACGCTAACTAGCGCAACGTCGGGCAATGTCGGGCAATGTAGAGCACCAGAGAAAAATGTAGAGCAACATTGGGCAAAGTTGAAAAAAGTCGGCTAAATACAGCCACACCTCCTAGCCGGTCTGACCAGTAGTAAAATAAAAAGCAATGACAGGCCTCGAACCCAGGATATTGTGCACCATAATCACAGTATTGAACCACTAAGCCATGACAGCTTTTGATATGCATGCACTTTCAACACACACATACATATTAATGAAAGTTTACCCAGTGCTAAGCAGGTGTGCTTTCAGTTGAGATTTTCAAAACCGGCCAATCACAAATAAGTGTAGGAAATGAGGCATATTTAAGCCCCATAGGTGGGAATACTTCCCATAACTAGTTGCAGCTCCCATCTGCAGGCAGCATGGCTGGTGTTGGAGAGGGTTCTCATTTTCAAACGCAACGGTGGGGCATTGAGGATTCAAAAGTGATGGTTTGGCTCCTCGTCCATAATCATGATGACAGACTCCTGCAGGGCCAGTTCCAGGGCACTGAATACAAAGCGGAAGCCTAGAACTGTCTAGGACATGATCTCACCAGTGCCACAGGTGTCCCTTGGACTAGTGAGCAGGTCAGACACCACTACTTAGACCTGAAGAGACGCAAAGATGACCGACTGAACCAGTGGATACAGGAGGCCCGTGGGATGGAAAATGCCCCACTACTGAGTAGGTAGCCATGGGATGAAGTATGTAGGAATTGCTATTGTAGTCTATATTATGGATAGGTATATGTCTCAATATCACTTCATTTACTTCATAGCTGCAGGTGTCCATGCTGCGAATCAGCAAGCCTATGTAGATAGGCTGCTAAGGCTGCACCACCAGGCAGGTTAGTAATTATTCTGCATGTATTGTTATATAAGATAAGTGAGAGAGCATGAAAAAGAGTGTTGTACCCCATTAATAAAGGTATAATACATCTTGAAAAAGTCTTCTGCATGCACTGTAATATCAAATAAATGAGAGAGCCTCTAGAAAATTGTGTAATGTAATTAATAAAGGTATAATTCCTGGAGTGTGTCTGTGTCACTTTCTTCGATATGTTGTTGTACTCTTGCATTATAGAAATAGTAGTGTTGTATAAAGCGCTGTCAACCCACACTTGGGTTGGCCCATATAAAGTGGATGAAAGGAGTGCCAGTAGCTGTTAAGCATATATACAGTCCTCAACTGTTGATTAATGGCTGACATGTAAAGGTTAATCTGGCACATGAGTAGCTTGTTATTGTGTTCCCCAGAAATGTCAGTGTGCTGCTAGAAATGTAGGGGGCTGTTAAAATATAATTGGTAATGTCACCTGAACACATCCAGATATGTAGATATATAAATATAAATAAAATATATAAATACGTAGCAGTAACATCTGCATCCTGGACAGTCTGTATGTCAGATACAGGTCGGGTATATAAAGAACTAGCAAAACCCATTTCACAACTTAACGGACATTGTCTAGTGTAATAATACATGTAGGGGATATATACCTGCAGTCAATAGGAATGTAATGTAAACTATAATTACATATAAGTTGTTAATGGAGGTATCTCTTTACACCCTACTGTATGTGCATAAACAATGCAATTCCACACGTCATATGTCTAATCTCAAAACATTTGTTGGGACATATATCCTATTGGTTTATAAATATCTGCATTTACTTTGATGCATGTGCCCTGTTCAAATACCACAATCTTGGTGGCCTGTTGCCACCAATCAATCCTGCATGCTGTTGGAATGTCCACTGTTGTTCTATATATGCATGTGTTATGCTTGTTGTTCAACTGTTGGAACTCTGGTGTGTTGGGTTAATGGGAATACTACTGCATGCTGTTGCAACTAATTTGGAATGCTGTTGGCTGTTAACAACCCATATTGTCATTAAATCCTCCTAAACATAGAATGTATGGTAAGGCCGGTCCCGGCGGACCCACCTGTCCCACCTCAGCTGGCGATGGCACCTGGCACCAGCAGGTTGGGTGCCCAGCCCAGGACCTCCTCCTCCAATGGCCCTGTGCCACCTTCAGGTGGAAGCACTGCAGGGGATGGGGCTCATCCCCTCATGCAAGCATGGCTGGAGGAGGGCCTCCTATCACCCTCCGAACGGTCCAGGCTGTGGTGCGTAGGGAGATAGAGCATATAGTCGCTGATCCTCTAAGCCAGCTTGAGGCATGTGTGGCATGACTCAAGGGTGAGCCTGCCCCTCCTACACAGCCCCCAGCACAGCCACCCTCTGGACTGTGAAGGTGCAGTGGTGACTGCCCATGGGTGGGGATCTCAGTTCCACTGTTGCCATCTGTGGGCTCATGGGCTTGCGATTTCCAAACATCCTTCCCCGTCAATGGTGTTCACCCATAACATGTGTCATATTCCACCCCTGTATGCATCTTGTTTGTCTTTTCTGTTTACTCCTCAACCTACCACCCCAAACATACCCACTTCCCCTACCCCACATTCCACTATCACCTGAACAAAAAAAAAGGGAAATCTGCTCCCAAAAAAAATTATGCTCCATACATAGCTGCCCATTTTGAACACATGTCCGCTGGACACTTAAACTGATATTTAATTGGCAGTACAACATACTTTTTTGCCTCACGCCTCTCCCAAAGGTGGAAGGTTTCATATTTCCCTCCAAATTTCTAGCATATGCACAGCTGTTGCTTTTAAAGAAATGGGCAGCTATGGACCTTCCCTACACCCATCCTGCACACCCCGAGCTGTTTTCCCCACTGTCTTTCCCTCTTTGTGCCCTTTTTTCACCACTTTCCTATCTCCCCATTTTCTTTACTTTCAAAGAAATGAGTGCGGGGTTAGCGGGAGTAAGCACTTTTAAGCAGTAGTTAGCGGGTTTGCACGAGTGTGCGCTTAGCTAAGTATTGCTAAGCTTCACGCAAACCCACGCAAACCCGCTTACAACTGCTTAAAAGTGCCTTAGTCACCCTGCATATGAGGGCCCATGTTCTGCTCAGCAGCAAAATAAAACACCTCTGTCAGTCCCGAACCCCGGCCCTTGGGCACACTAGACTGTATGAAGTACCACTAATCTACAGTAGATATACAGCAGGTTGTTGCTGAAATAGATATATCATGCATCAGAATGAATGAATGTAAAGGAAAGATAGGAATGCCATAACACAAAACCTGTTCTGTGGAACTTTACCAGCAGTTGTTGTGGAATTGCATTACATGACTGTGATAACAGAACCAGCCATTCTAACAATAAATAATGTTACAGCATCACTTTACAACCCACACACAGTATCATAGCAGGACAATCCCCACCCAAATGTACAACATACCTGTGTGTTCAGTGTCCACCAAGGATGTAGGTAGGCATACTCAGTACTGAAATTGTCCAGTTTTCTTGAACATCCTGTGCTAATGTCAACAATTAAAAAACAGAAACTGTGCAGAGGTGAGTACATTAATATTCACAGTATAGCAGTTCACAAACAGTTCATGTGCCAAATGAATACATTTCAATAACTACTTATGTATGGCAGCTAATTGTATAAGTAGAGAAGAAACTACATACTCCCATGTATCTTGTGTTAGCATTTGTAGGGGTGAGTACAATTCTACACTGACAAATGTGTACTGGAAGTGGCAACATTCAGGTCTGAGTACAACATTCAAATCACTGGCTACACCCCTAGCTTCAGATATAAGAAGTATACCAACCTTCTGACTTACACAATGGTGTCCACAGCAAACAAGCATGGGCTCCACTTTGGAAAGCTGAAAGGGCTAAACCTACCTGACTTAGCAATTTATAGCATTGGATTGCTATGACAGTATGTACTGCAATCACCACACAGCAGGCTGCATGCAATTACCAAATGGTGGCCACCAATTGGTGCAGAGGCCATCACATGCACATGTGCAGATACCTATAAAAGCAGGCTGTACTTGCTGTCCACACATGCAATCATTCCATTGCTGTTACGGAGAGAGATAGAGAGAGACAGAGAGAGACAGAGACAGACAGACAGACACCGACATCTACATCAACAGCAACAGAAAAAAAAAGACACACGGAACTGAAAAATACAAACACATACAAAGTAAAGGTATGTAACAGATATGTATTTACTGGCATGTAGTAGATGTTTTTCAAGAGTACTCTACATACTTTGAATCATCCATATGTGGCAGCAGTATGTATCTATGCACAGATGCCTTGCATAACTACTGCCATGGACAAATCAGTGTGTAGCTGTGTGCAGTGGGATATAACTGTGACATATATAGCTCAGCATTAAATGTCAAACATCTGATCCATGTTATCTGTGTTCTGTACAGTAGTGTGTACAATGGCTGTTTGGGGGAGTAGCACATACAGCTATATAAACATGGATGTGACAGAGTAACAAATGCATGATAGTCATATTAATGTGTAGCTTAGCATTGGCAACTGCTGTACCAGGCTAGCATGCTAGTCTAGCATTTGCAGCTATATATACACCATCTAATATTACTGTGTGCTCACATGTGACACCTGTTCATGTTGCAGCAAGGCCCAACAGGTCAGCTGTGAGGTCCACGGACTTACAGCAGTATGGACCTTGTGTGTGTATGGCACACACATACAGAGAGATCTTTCTGTGTCAGATATATTAGCATCTGTACATGTGCATAGAGCAAGGGACATACTGCAACAGTTTGTGAAGGGTGGACATATATATGTTGGTGAAGGTTGTTATGTGCATATTTCTATGTAGGTTGTAGTGTGTGGCAAACAAGACAGCATACAGTGCTGGTATATGACATGTGATGGTTAAACGTTGTGGGTATGATCTGTCAGGTTTACAATGTTGCAGCCAGTGAGGCCTGCTAAAGCTACATCGGCTGAGAACACCTTCAATGCATTCTGCACAAGATTATGCAATATTATTACATAGCCGTATACCTCACAACCTTCGCATAACTGATATTCCCACCATGAAAGGTGGACTGTATATGTGCCTATATGTATATCTATATGTACACCAATGGATGTTTATATGTATGTGTGTATGTATATATATATATATATATATATATATATATATATATATATATATATATATATATATATATATATATATATATATATATATATATATATATATATATATATATATATATATACATATACAGAGAGAGAGAGACAGGGTCATAGTTACTGCGACAGATGCCTGGTGACAAAGCCATGGACTGAAGCTCAATGTTGAAACTGCATTGGCATCCCTTCTGGCAAAAACTCTGTACCCATGAACTACCACATAGGTGGTAGTCTACTTAACACCGAAAGTGTGATAGGGGACCATGGGACACAAGTGGACAGTAGTCTCCCCTGTGATAATCACAGTGCCATACTAGTCATGTAATCTGTCTACGTGGCACACCTCATCACATAAGGTGTGTCATCCAGGGAAATATAGGTCAGTGTTCCCCTCTACTCATCACTCATAAAACTCATTATAGAGTACAATGCCCCATTTGGTATGTACCTCACAAGACATCTACAGCAACTGGAAAGGCCACAGACATACCACACAAAGAGTAATACCGGCCTCAAGCAGATGCCCTATGCAGACCGTCCCACAAAACCACAGCTAGACTGTGTTGCATACCGCCTACCCAGAGGTGACCTCTGCCTAACATACAAAGCTATGTCAAACCCAGAGCTGTTGGACATGCTCCATGTAAACAGATCACAATCCCTAAGAGCTACATGCTCTAGGGACCTAAACCTTGTCACCTCAATAAATAGAACATGCTGGAGGGATAGATACCTATCTCAGAGACATCACATACTCTGGAACAAACCACCTATCAATAGCAAACAAAGCTCCTCATTAGTAATCATCATGAACAATCCGGATGATTGGATGGGAGATAGGAAATCAACCCCGGGAATCACCTCCATGGCTCTGCTTGACAGAGGCACGTGAAATTAAATTACATGTGTGTCAAAGGTGAGGGTAGCATATGGCTAGGTTTCTATAGGCCCTAGGGCCAATAGCCTATTACCTACCTATGAACCGATACACACCCACATATACTTGTTGCAATAATTGCTATGTGAGGTTGACTGAGTGTGATGGTGAATGTGTTGGTGAATGCGTCAAAGTTCTGTATATGTGTGATAGCTTAGTGGGAAACTGTTTCTGTCATGGTATTTTGTTGCCTAGCTCTGATCCCAGCAAAAGATGTGTATGCTATTGCTAGGCAGAAAAAGCAGTATGGCATACAGTCTGACATAGTCCTTTGGTGTCGACTGGGGTGTGCCATTGTAGGCTAAAGCAGTACATCTATGCTTATTGATTGGTACTGATGGTAAATCCAAATCCTGTATGAACTGTAGTACTACCTGAAGCTATAGGCCTAAACAGCACAGTATGGTGTATGTCCACATTGCTTGGAACCACTGTTTTGTGTGTTCCCTGTAGTCATCACAGATTACATACCTCAGGCATAAGGTTTTGTAAGTACTGACACACAGTACTGTATGGTACACAAGTAAAGCTAATCTGGGTTGCCATACCTTTGTGTCTTGTATGTATGTCTGATGTGTGTGTGGGTATGCCTGTAACATGCCCTCGGTCATATGTGTGTTACAGGATATAAGTGCATATCGAGCAACATGTATAATCTAGTACAGCAGTATGCCACCTATATTAATGAATGTGCACATATGTTAGGCAGGAGTTTGCCATCAACAACTAGTGTGGTATACTGGTAATACTGCAACTGGACTTTACAATCATTGCAATGGATGACATATTTCTTTATGCATTAGCTTGATATATACCTCCTGTGGCTAGGTGGTGCATTGTGTTGCATACAGTGTGCCATGTACTGTTGTATAGTCTTACATACTGGTTTCTCTTTGTTGCTGTGCAGAACATGGTATGATATATAGAGCATGCCAGGCACTGTCAGGCAGTTGTGGGTTGAGCACTGATATGTGGGATTGAAAGTGTGTATCCTCTGACAGCCAATAGGTTGCTATATATGTCAGTTTAGTGATATCTGTACTTTAGAATGTTAAGTGTGCCACATGACTTGCTCACACACATATTGTTTCATTGTCTTCCAGGGTCATGGCTCACCATCGCAACCTTACCTATAGCCTAGCAGAGGATGAACAAATAACAACCAGCCTGGTTCAGCACTACACCCTGCTGTTCTCAAGAACCAGCCAGGAGCAGCTTGAGCAGACTGCACTGTGGCAAGATGTTGTCCGTAGGGAAAATGATATAGGCATGCATAACTGGACCTATGAGCAGGTACGCCATCACTGCAGTGATTTACTTAGACTGTCCAGCAGCGTGCATCTAATGTTCGTAGACAACAGCTTGCCACAGGTGGTGGGGTAGCCATCCACCCCCCCTCACCAGAGTGGAGGAGCTGCTCCTGAGCCTGGTGGCTCCTGACCAACAACAACAACAGCAAACATGTATCATCATGGAGGCCGGAGCCACCAGCGAGTTGGCATGGAGCGTGCAGGTAACATGGCATATCTGTAGACTACTGTTACCTCTGTTGGTAGATCATGCATATGTGAGATGTGTACTGTGTAGTTAGAAGATGTGGAGCCTGGTGTTGTGCAATACTGATAATCTGGAACATAATCTGTAGGCCTGTGACTCTCAACCATTGTACTACTGTAAGATTGCAAACCCACAGTAGCAATGCCACAGTTGTTGCCACTGACAAACTGTCTCATATCCTTGTAGGTCCCTCTGGTGTGACAGCAAGGCAGCAGACCCATGCTGGTGAGTGTGTTCTACATTTAATACTGCAAATTAAATGTGCATGTCATAGGTGAGGTATAGGCAATACTGATAATCTGGAACATAATCTGTAGGCCTGTGACTCTCAACCATTGTACTACTGTAAGATTGCAAACCCACAGTAGCAATGCCACAGTTGTTGCCACTGACAAACTGTCTCATATCCTTTTAGGTCCCTCTGGTGTGACAGCAAGGCAGCAGACCCATGCTGGTGAGTGTGTTCTACATTTAATATTGCAAATTAAATGTGCATGTCATAGGTGAGGTATAGGCCATGTACACGTAACACACCTACGCATAATGCATGCTGTGCATGTTTGCTGTGAGACTATGCACGTCTCAGTAATGTGAGTAGCTGCCTCAAACACATGCAATACACAGAGCATCCCACACAATTGTGGCAGCACTGTAGTGGACATTGGATAGGCAGAGTTGATACACATGCACACAACATACACAACTTTGTCATAAGCAGTATACGTTAATATGCTACACATGGCATATTCAGACACCCGCTGTAAGGTCACACACCAGTATCCCAAATGTCATCCACACAGCACACATAATATACCTGAGGGGTAGAGGCCTATCTTGGGGCTGTGCAACACTCTTCAACACATAACGCATTCATGTTAGGCAATGCTCCCTATTGGGCACCTTACAAATCCATGTAACAACTGGCTGTGAAATGGTGAATGTAGCCATGGTACTGCAGTTCAGGTACAGCATGCTAGGTGCCAGACTGGCACACATTAGTAGCCTTGAGTGACTACATGATGCTGCATGATGATGGCTCATGGTACTACACCCCATCCAGTTACAGTAACCACAGTACTACACATAGCATTCATTGCTATGCACCTCAATGTTGTGTGTGTGCAAACATATGCACCTATACACAATATGCATAGCAATCACCATTTGTATAAAGTGACACATATATGTCTTGTAATGCTATTGAGTGTATAGGTCACATGACACACATTGGGTATGTGTGATGTTCAATGTTGCAGTTGTGTTGTAGCATGCCATGCCATGGCTGGCACTGGCATGTCCACAATATGTTCTACACTCACCATAACCACTGTACAATGGCTATGCTGAGCAATGGTATTCCATCAGGTATACATGCACCACTCATCCTGTGTGTATACATAGCATGCATGTGCTAAACCTGTGTCCACAATTATCTGCTAAAGACACAGACACTTTAATGAGAAATGGATATCTATGTGACACACCGATACACATCCAGCCATGGTATGTATACCTGTGAGTGATGGTGCACAGGACATTGCAGAGCTTTTAATACTTGCACAGCAATGTTTTGTCCATGTACACATTGCGTTCCAGGGTGAGGCCAATCACTGAACAACAACACACATGCATCAAAGCCCTGTATACTGTTATTAGCAAGGGCTGTCTACGCTTGCACTGCATGCTGTTGAACAACACACATCCTGCATGCTGACATGTGTGATATGACTGTTTGGCTTGTGATACTGTACCCCACCATCAACCACTATTGAGTATGTTCTGGATTGCTGGTGGTGTGTGTGTGTGTGTGTGTGTGTGTGTGTGTGTGTGTGTGTGTGTGTGTGTGTGTGTGTGTGTGTGTGTGTGTCTGCTTTAGTGAGGAGTGCATTTGTGTGCATGTGTGAATGTGTGCATGTATTCATGTGTTCATGTGTGCATGTGTGCATGTGTGCATGTGTTCATGTGTGCATGTGTGCATGTGTTCCAACATCATGTACAGGTCGTAAAGTGTGTTTCCTGTCTTCCTCTCACAGGTGCTGAGGTTGGGCTGGTTCACTGCAGCAGGGAACCTGATGTCACTGAGCCAAATAGTGATAATGAGGATAGGTGTGTTGAGGCACAGGCATGTTTGCCAGGGTCTGTCATTGGGCCACCAATCGATAGTGCACAAGTGTCCACCCCATCCATGCACACAGTCATGGATACTGTCAATTACAGTGGTGTTATGTGCCCTCTGTGCCCTTAGTCCCTGTCTGGTGTACTGTTCCATATGTGCCTCTGCCTCCATGACAGCCTGGAACATGTGTGAGGTTGTAAGACCTGTGGCACATCTGCCAGGGACATGATGAGCAGCAGTGCCAATACATCCATCACCAATGCCCTTAGCTGAGGGACAGTGTACAGTTGGCATTGGCCAGGACAGTGTGGTATCTATGGCACATGCATCCAGACACAGCAGCCATACCCAGATGTCTGGAATGGTACTACATAGGCAGATGTCCAGGGGTTCTCATTGGAGCACTGCTGCTCATCATGCCCCTGGCAGATGTGCCACAGGGTCTTACAACCTCACATATGTTCCAGGCTGTAATGGAGGCACAGGCATGCATGGAATGGTACACCAGACAGAGACTAAGGGCACAGAGGGCACATAACACCACTGTAATTGACAGTATCCGTGACATAGCAGGTGCCATCCGTAATTACACTGAGGTCACTGATAGACATTGGGGTGAGACATTAGATGTCCTCCGCAATGTTATGTCCATGTGTCAGGACAGTGCGGGACGGTTGAGACGTCGACTTGAACGTATGCCAGCAACATCAGCAGCTGGCAGTTGCCACGGACATCCCTCAAGTCACAGCCGCTCCTGTAGTGCCAGTACCAGCCCCAGCAATGTTGGGGGTGGGCTGTCCATACACCGTCCTTGAAGACCACGTGCACATGGCTGGACAGTCCCAGCAGGGACCTGGGTCCAGTGTACATCTGTCCACCTCTGAGGATAGTACCCAGTCTGGCTTAGTACCTGATGCTGTCAGTAGCACTCCTGCCAGGCACAGGTACCGTATCCATGGCCAGAGATGGTGATCTGTGAAGCCTGGCAGGTACAGTCTGTGGCTGTCCTACAAATTCCCGTATATGGCAGTCACATGGTGGAACTGCGTGCATGCAAATACACACACATAAACCAGACACCTAGGGCTAACATATACCCACACACATTACATCAACATTGGCCCATAGCAGTACTCTTGGCCCTCACACACACACACACACGCACACACACACACACACACACACACACACACACACACACACACACACACACACACACACACGTCAATTGTATGGCTCAATGTAGGCCTCTGGCAAACCAACAACACACCCTGTGCATATGATGAAACCTGTGCTACCTCCTGTCATCTGTAACATTGATGTAGGAACAGGCTACCATGGTGCTGATGCACAGATTGACTTTATAGCAGTATAGCAATGTTAGCATGTTGTCAGCAGTAAAGTGTAATGATATCCTTGAAGGTGTAGCTGAGCAGGCATGATGCATTAAAGCTATGATTGTCAATGTAGTATTGTTTACACCAGTGTTAGTTCCACCCACGTGCCACTTGGCTGATGTGTGTAGTATTGGCAGCATGTGTTAGAGAGTGGACAGTACGTGTGGGATGTGTGTAGCACAGATTTGCAGGTGTACATTTGTGAACATGGTGGAGGTGCACTGTCTGCATGTATGTGCATAGTGGACACATGAGCAGGGTGACATGCCCTGTATTACACAGTAACACTCCATAGTTTCTATTGGTGGCCAGTATGCATTGCACTACACACACTGTGGAACTTGTGTACACGTGTGTATGACATGGTTTGACACTGTGCTGTGGGTGATACTGTTACTATCTGTCATTGTTTTGCATTCTGGTAGTATACATAACCTCAACAGCCTGACCATAAACAATCGTTAGATGATGTCTTGACAACTGACACACAGATGTAGGACACACAGTAACATTTGGATCCTTCAGGTACTATACTATGCCAGTAACCAGTGGTATTCACCTGCACCCATTCCTGAGACCACTCCTGTTTGGTATATAGCTCTCTTAGGTACAAGCAATCACAGTAGGGATATGTCCGTCCATGTCTGGAAATGGATACTGTGGCCTATAATGCATTCTCCAGATGACACACACATCCTCCTCAAGGGTATCATACAGACAGATACCTGTTGTCAAACCCATGCTGTAAAGCTATAAGCCAACTAAAGCATAGTCATCCACCTTTACAAAACATAGTATCCACGCAGTACCACATAGGTAGTAGTCACCAACATGTTGAACAGGTACCAATGTGTACATGCAGCCAAGTGTTACATCATCTCTCCTTTGGTAATCACATTTCCAAAGATATTTTGAAATCCCTTGGTGGACCACATAAGCAATAAAGGGTCTGCAAGCATATCCACAAAGGTTGTTGTACACCTGTAATGAATAGCCATCATTGACAGACTTTGCTGCATTTGAGCAGGTCTGAAATATACCTCAGCCATAAACCCTCACTCACACTATTCAATAGAAACCGTAATGAGTGTGTGTGACACGGATGACCTAGGCCACGGATCACTGCAGTGGCTGGGCTTGTCACAAGCATAAAGATGTGACCTAAGGTCTGGAAAGTGGTAGCACACTCTGGCAAAGATGACAGATGTGTTCACGGAGAAAGCAGGGTTCCCACTTATGAAATAATTGAGGTCACATGTATGTATATGTATTTGCCACAGAGCTACCCGATATGTGCAATGCACATACTGTTGTCATACTGCCAGTAGTAAAAGCAAAACCCACAACACATTGAGTAACAGTGTCACACACAAACACTCACCAAGTGCAGGATTCAAACCCCTACCTAACTACTGTATGATAATAGAGCAGTATACATTAACACAACGTGCTATACACATTACTGAAGCTTTCCTTTCCACAGGTATATTTGTAGGATGGTGACATCATCAGACTTGACAAAGATAAGTATACCACTTTTAAGGTGTTTTACTACTCTCCAAAATGGTTGCTCCTCTCCAAAGAGATCACACACAAACCACACACAGTTGTCAAGTGCAGGATTAAAACCCCTACCTAACTACTTTACTATCCTAGAGGAGTAAGCATTAACCCAACATGCTATACACATTACTGGAAGCTCTTTTTCCCACAGGTATATTTGTAGGATGGTGACATCATCAGACTTGACAAAGATAAGTATACCACTTTTAAGTGTACTACTCTCCAAAAATGTTGCTTCTCTGCAAGGAGGTCACACAAACAGCTGTCAAGTGCAGGATTCAAACCCCAACCTAATTACGTTATGATACAAGACAAGTACACATTAACACAACACACTATACACATCACTGGGAGTTATTTTTTTCCACAGGTATATTTGTAGGATCGTGACATCATCAGACTTGACAAAGATAAGTATACCACTTTTAAGGTGTTTTAGTAGTCTCCAAAAAGGTTGCTCATCTCTAAAGAGATCACACACAAACACACAATTGGCAAGTGCAGGAGTCAAACCCCTACTAACTACTTTATGACACTAGAGGAGTATGCTTTTCCACGACATGCTATATACATTACTGCAAGCTTTCTTTTCCACAGGTATGCTTGTAGGATTGTGACATCACCAGACTAGACAAAGTGGGTTACATTAGGTGACATTAGGTGGGCTACATAGAAGGAATTTCTAAACACTTTGGCCATGTGATCATCAAAGGAGAGTTTACTATCTCCCTGGGTCCCCAGGGCCATAATTACTTTCTCCGTACATACTGGATTACCACCTATGTGGTAATTTGTGTGCACTTTGTTTTATCCAAAGGGGATGACTATGCATTCTTTGGCATTCTGTTTGAGGGCATTGTTTTGACACCAGGTATCTGTCTCAGACCCTTCTGGAGGATGTCTGTGTCAGCCGTAGTGTCGATTATGGACCACAGTTAGCAGTCATCTGCAAACCTGTTCAGCCATACTCCTCCTGTGCTTGCCTGTACCTTTGAGCAGTATCTACTGAACAGGTGGTGTCCCAGGACCAAGACCTGTGGGATGCCATCTGTGACTGGTTCATAGTCAGACATGGCACCTGCAACTCTGAACTTGTGTGTTTGATCTGTGAGCCAGTTGCCCACCCATCCTGTGACATAGCTGTTAATGTTCAAGCTGGTAAGCTTGTCCATGATGACAGAGTGGGGAATGGTGTTGAAAGTCCTTAGTGAGGTCCAGGTGGGCTGTGTGGACTACTTTCACCTCCATCTATGTCCTTGGTAACTGTTTCAAATGAGTCAACTAGGTTTAGGAAGCAGGATCTGCCTTTACCAAAGCCAAGTTGGTTAGAGTCCAGTGTCTGGAGGTCCCCAATGTTTCTGTTTATGGGTTCTATGATACTTTGCTCCATAGCTTTTCAGACCAGGCTGAGTAGACCTATAAGGCAATGGTTTCCAAGTTCTGTTGTGGCACCCCCTTTGTGGAGCTGGATGACTGTTGGTGTATGCCATTCTTTGGGTACATAGCCTGTGGTAAGGTTGGTTCTGGACAGTGAATGTTGGTGAGGGTGTAGTTCCTTTTGGGGCTGGTGTAAGATGCAGCCTGGAACACCATCCTGTCCCATTGATGCTGTGTTCTTATCTTTGGACAGGGCTGTCTTTACCTGCATGTCCATGAAGTCTGGGGCTCTGCATTCTTCTGGGATGGACACAGGACCTTTTGGGGGTGATGGCGGTGGAGTTTGCACTGAACCTGTCTCCCAGGATGTGGGCAATGTAAGTTGGTTCAGTGTAGTTCTTGCCATTTGTCAGTAGCTGACAGCATATTTGGAAGTTGCCACCTAAATGTTTGGTATAGCTAACAAAGGCTTTGTGGTTGTTATTCTTACATTCCTTGGCAATTTGTCTTTAGAAACTGGCCTTGGATTATTTTATGAGCGATCACTGTGTCTTCCTAATAGTGATCAGTGATGCCTTTCCTTTTGTGAAGTTTGCTCTATCATGTGTTTGTTTCCTCCTTTTGCTGTATAGCTTTTTTATGAGCGACGACCACCAGATTGGTTTCTTATTTTTGGAGGAGTGCATCTTGGTTTTATTTGGCATGTCTCGATCCCTGCATCCCTGCAGATGCTCACAGAATGCACTTGTAAATGATTCGAAAGATTGTATAGCATTATCCTATAGCAAGGGGGCTTTGGAACTTTCCACTTTGATCTTGAGAAGTGTGCAGTTTGCTTTTGAAAATGTTTTCACAGTTGTTTCCTTGACTGGGGGGGGGGGTGTGGATGTCCAGTGTGATTACTTTATGATCTGATATTACCAGCGAGGGGTTTATCTCTGTCGTGGAACACTAGTACCCCATGTTGGTGATGATCAGGTCCAGTATGTTGTCACCACTAGTGGGTGTGGTGTCCAGCTGTTCCAGGGCATTTGAGTTTTTAAACTTTAGGAAACATTGGGCAAAGGATGTTGGACACAAGTAATTCTCCCACTCAATGTTTGGGTAGTTGTAATCTCCTCATATAATGGTGTTTGATAGGACCTTTATATTTTCCACTGCTCTCAGGAATACTGAGTGAGGTTCCTGAGACAAGGTAGGTGATCTGTAGCAAGCTACAATCTGATAAGCAGCTTTGCCCAGTGTTAGTTGCACTTGCATGGTCTCCAAGGCCTCATGCTGTGCCATTAACCTGAAGATGTGGGTATCCATAAGGTAAATGGATACACCCCTTCCTTTTGTATTTCACTCGTGGTTTTAGGGCTGAAGATCAGAGAAATTGTGAGTGTTTTACGTGGAGCATGTCCAACAGCTCTGTGTTTGACATAGCTTTGTATGTTAGGCAGAGATCACCTCTGAGTAGGCGATATACGAGAGAGTACAGCTGGAGCATTTTGAGATGGTCTGTGTATGGCATGTATTTCAGGCCGCTAATGCTCTTTGTGAGGTATTGCTGCAGGCTTTCCAGTTGTTGTACATGTCTTGTGAGGTACATAGCAAAAGGGGCGTTGTACTCCATTATGGATTTAGTGAATGATGAGTAGAGGGGAACAATGTCCTCTTCTATTCTGCATGAGACACCTCTTGTGATGAGGTGTGCCATATAGAAGGATTTCCTGACTACTGTGGGGATGTGATTATCACAGGTGTGTCCACTGTCCACCTGTGACCCAAGGTTTCTTATTACACTTTCAGTGTTAAGTATACTATCGCCTATGTTATAGTTCATGGCTACAGAGTTTTTACCAAAGGGGATGACAATGCACTTTTTGGCATTGAGCTTGAGCCCATGGCTTTGACACCAGCCATCTGTCTCAGTGAGGCCCTTTTGTAGGATGTCCACATCTTTAGTATTTACAATTATGGCTGTTAGTTTGCAGTCATCTGGAAACTTCATTAGCCACAGACCTTCCATGTTAAAGTTTACTTCAGGGAAGTAGATTCAAAACAGGGCAGGACCCAGGACTGGGCCCTGTGGTACTGCAGTCGTCACTGGTCCAAAGTCATACTTGGAGTCTGCTACTTTCACAGTGTGTGTTCTGTCAGTAAGCCGGTTGGCAACCCATCTTGTGACATAGCAATTTATACCTAGTTTAGTGGGTTTATCTATAATTCCAGAGTGTGGGATGATGTTGAAAGCCATGGCAAGATCTGCATAGGCTGTATGAAACACCTTACCCTTGTCTACGGTTCTGTTGACTGCTTCAATGTCATCTATCAGGTTTATGAGACATGATCTGCATTTTACAAACCCAACATTGTTGTGGTCCAGAGTTTGGAGATTACCAATGTCTTTTTTTATAAGTTGTATGATGATACATTCCATGGCCTTGCAGAGCAGGCTCATCAAGCTAATGGGGCGCTAGTTCCTGGGGTCCATGGTGTCTCCACCCTTGTGTAGTGGGATAACCATTGTGGTGTACCATTCAGCAGGCACAAAGCCTGAGGTGAGGCTATGAATGAACATGGTACTTCGGTGTGGTGCCTGTTAATTTTGTAGTTTGTGTAGAACACAACCTGGGAAGTTATCTGGTCCCATGGATGCTGTGATACTGGCTTTGGAGAGTGTTTTTTACCTGTGCAGCCATGATGACAGCAACTTTGCAGTCTTCCATTATAAAGATGTGGTCTTTCATGGGTGAGAGGGGGGTAAGGTTAACACTGATCCTATCTGCCAGGATGTTGGCAGTATCAGTTGGGTCTGTATATTTAGTGCCATTGAGCTGTAACTTAGAACAGATCTGAGTGTTGCCATGACATGGACCTGTCTGTTGGGCAGAGATCTCCTGAATAGACAGTATGCAACAGAGTACAGATTGAGTTAAATTCAGTCTTGTTGCATGGGGCAACTGTTTGAGGCCAGTAATCCTCCCATTGAGGTACTTCATTGGTCTTTCCAGCTGCTGAAGGTGCCTAGTCAGATTTATTGCAGGTGTGTTGTGGTACTCTTTGATGGGTCTGATGACTGATGAGTAGAGGGAACCTCCTTTGACCTACATGCAAAGACCTTGGCAGTTTGTGGGAACACATAGAATGATTTTCTGACCACTTTGTGAATGTGTTTCTGGAAGTACAGATGACTATCCACATTTGTCCATAGATCACTTTTTATCACCTCCATATTTAGAGTGTTGGGACCTATGTGGTATTTGTATGACTGTAGCTCGAGGACATACTTTTGACACCACATCTGTCTGACTGAGACCCTTTTTAAGGATGTCTCTGTTGTTCCAAACATTGATTATGACAACATTTTGGTTGTCATCCACAAACTTTGCTAAATATAGCCCTCGTGTTTTTGACTGTATTTCTGTAAAGTATACACCGGACAGGAGGGGTCCCAGGACTGAGCCATGGGGGACAGCAGTTGTTGCCAGCTTGTACAGGAGACCACACTTCTTACCTTGTGTGATCTATCTGTGCCCCAGTTGGCAATCCATCAGATGACAGACATATTTATGCACAGATTGTTCATTTTGTGGATACGACATGTGTCTGGGATGTTGGCAAAGGGATTTTCATGGTCTATGTAGAATGTATGTAGCTCATTTCATTGATGTATGTCCTGGGTGACTGCCTTGTAAACAGTCTAGCAGGTTTTGGAACCATGATCTGCCCATGACCAAACCATAATAGGTAGGGTTGGGTGTCTGTAGGCTCCCAATAGCTCTGTTTATGAGTTCCATCATGATGGACTCCATGGCCTTGCAGATCAGGCTTAATAGGCTTATAAGACAATAGTTCCCATGTTCTGTTGTGCACCAACACTTGTGGAGTGTGTCAAATGTTGCTTTAACACATTCAACAGTTTCATATCCTGTACAGAGGGTGAGTCTCAACAGACTGTTCAGGTGCAGGGCTCTGTTTGTTCTGGAGTTCACTTATGACACAGCTAGGGAAACAATGTAATCCCATAGATGCCATGTTTTCAGGTTTGGAAGGAGCTGTTTACCCATTCTATATGTGATATCTGTGCTTTTACAGTCTCCAGGTATGATGATAGGGCCTTTTGTCAGTAAGAGGGTGGTATGTATGTATGGGCCTGTCTGACAGGATGTTGGCAATGTCAGTCATTTACAGTTTGCACTGACTCAGGACATATATGAGTGTACATTGCTATTTATGACATAGCGGAAGGAAGCGTTACGGTTCTCTATGGACTCATTCACAGATAATTTTGCCAGAACATGGATTGGATAATATTTGGAGTGCACATTGTTTGTTGATGATACTGATTGAAGGTTTATTGATCTTCTTTGCTTTTTCACTTTCTGTGAACAACTTAAGTACTTGTGGTACATAGTTTGATTATGACAGGGTTCCAATATATTATATGTGTCTGTTTTCATATAACGGTGTGCACAAGGCAGGATTGGTGAATATTGACAGGTTCCTGGGTGAAACATGCAACTGCCAGATATGTGTGGCCCACTGCTGTACTCAGACATGGCCTACGTGTGTGAGCATGCCCAGTATGACCTTTCAGTATGTTGTTGCCTGACATTTGCTTTGTTTATTGAAGTGTGTGAGCAGGCCCAGTATGACCTTTCAGTGTGGTGCTGAATGAAATCCACTACATTTGTTGAAGTGTGGGAGCACGCCCGGTATACACATTTATACTATATGTGTGTGGAAAATCAAGTTGTATTTTTACTGCAGGGCTCACCTTTGTGTCATAACTCAACAGGGATCATGCTGTGCCTGCAGGGCTTCCATGAGACATGTTGCGTAGACTTATCAACATTTCTACATACAGGGGGGACAGCTATTCTTTGTACATTTCTACCCAGGGACACACCTGATTGTTACTGTGGGTGTACATAAGATGAGGAGTTCACCTGCCACTTATACACATTTGCTAGGCCTGCACTGCTATGTAAGGTACATCATTTCAGTCTGTATTGTTGCCTATCATACTGGCTTGAGGCATACTACTGTACTACAGGTCTTAGCATCCAATGTCACGTATATTAGATTGTGACTTCATAGCCTACCCAACCCATATCACACCACCTGGCCTGCTGTTCTCTGTCTGCATAGGCCTGTGGGGGAGGTTACCCATATGCCTCTTTAAGGTCATGATACAGCATTTCTTTGTGTTTACATTAGTCTGCAGTTGTCCTGTTGTGTCTGTGCCAGTGTAATGTTGTCATGGCTTAGTGGTTCAGTACTGTGACTGTAGTGCATAGTATCCTGGATTCGAGCCCTGTCACTGCTTTTTATTTTCATGCTGGGCAGACCAGACTGCTTAGGGAACAGTACAGCAAATATGAGCATGTTTACCTGACTTTGCGCAACTTTGCCCAACCTTGCCCAACATTGCTCAACGTTGCCCGACATTGCAGTAGTTAGCACGGACAATTTTGTTTACATATACAAAACAGTGGTAAAAGCTGCTTAGCACTGCTTTATATTGCTTAAAACATGGCAATCATGCCTCAGGTGGTGCTGCAGGGCTGTCTATGTCGGATGCACATAGTACACTCCCTATACATATTTGAAAACAGGTAGTGTCAAGTTAGGAATCCCTTTTATTTTATGTGCGAGTCCAAGAGAGGTATCATTTCCAGGGTTCCTACTGAGCCAGTGTATGTGTTATAAGTTGCCTCTTTGCCAAGGCCAAGGTACACTGTGCACGCCTCCTTCTGCCTACTGGGGCAGGCTCAAGTTGTTCCTCCTCCGAGTTACTCTGTGCCTGTGATGGCCTTGGCAATGTTGGGGAGCTATTTGGCCCTGCCCCATGCTGTTCCTGCTGCAGCTGTTTTCGCAGGATCATATTGTGTAACATGGCACATACCATGATAATTTTGGTACATGTAGTTGGTGAGTACTGCAAGGCTCCACCAGATGTGTCCTGGCACCGGAACCATGACTTGAGCATCCCAAACACATGCTCGATTACATTTCGTGTTTGTGCGTGTGCTTCATTATGGAGTTCTTGTTCAGGTGTGTGTGCATTTTTGATGGGTGTCATCAGCCACGGCTCCAGTGCGTATCCAGCATCCCCCACTAGGTGACCGTCAGGGATGTCCCTATTGGCAAATGTCTGGTACAGCTGCGTCATATGCCAGATATGGGAATCGTGGCAGCTACCAGGGCAGCCAGCACACACATTCAGTATTATGCCCTGGGCATCGCACATGGCCTGGCAGTTGATGGAGGGGAAGCCCTTGCGGTTGATGTAGGCCCTACCCTGCTCACCAGCTGGTGCTTTCATGTGTATGTGCGTGCAGTCAATTGCACCCACTACCTCAGGTTATTCCGCGATTTGCTGGAAGAGACGCATATTGCTGGCCAATGCCTCATGGGAATTGGGGAAATATACATAATCACCGACATGTGCTGACATGGCATTCAGGAACTGGTGCAGTACCCTGGATGCTGATGCCTGTGAAATCCCCATCATATCACCAGTTGGTCTCTGAAAGGTACCTGTTGCTAGTATTCTTAGGCCAACACATACCTTGGTTTCCATTGGGATGGGTTCCCGTCTGTTGGTTCTGTGAGTGAGGCGTGGCCTGCACAGCTCAACAATTTACTGCAGAAGGTCTCTGGCCACTCTATAGCACTCCACTATCTCCAGCTCATGTAGCCCCTGGTAGGTTACCCTGGGTCTGTACACTCTTCTCCGTCTCCTAACTGTGGGTTGCTCAGCAGCATTCACAATGGCACCACCCTCAGCATCTTGCACATGTTGCCTTATAATAGCAATGGCAGCCCCTAACATTTTTTTGTCTGAGTTAAGCTTTTTAAGTTTTCACTCTCTTTGTATACTGTAGTGTTGCAGTGTTTCTGAGAAAAACATGGGGGAATGTTGTTTGCAGAGTTTTAAGTGCTGGGCTGGGCTCGTGTACTGCCTGTGTAATTGGCTGATTCTGATTGATTTCACTTGGCAGCTCTGCTAGTTCTCCTTGGTTAACTTCCTAATACTTCTTTTCCTTCCTTTTCCCTCTTTGTTTCCACAGTGGGCAGCACCACGCAAACAAGCGCAAACACATGCACACGAGTGCACATGCGTGCACACAGTCTTAGGCGGGTGCACACGCACGCACACAGGCTTAGACGGGTTTACAGGCTCGCACACGAGCGCACACAGTGTAAACACGTTTGCAAGAAAATTCAGTGATATCCACGGCATACACCTTCAGTTTCTGGATTTCAGTTAAGACAACTGTAGACACGCCTCTTCCAATCCTGGATAACTCACAGCATACAAAGCCACTCTGCTCCATTGAGCTTACAGTCTTTCATACATACCCCCTCATGATGTCACCTATCTTCTACTCTACTACTCCCCTACTCCTACACTTACACTCTAGGGACATGGCTCACATGCCAGGGAAAATTGGGATTCACTATCCTTATCCACATTTGCATAGGATTGCCGACTAATGCTTGGTCACATCTCTCAAACTGAGCTTCCTCCTTAGCAACCATTACTCAGTAGCCATGTTGTCTTCAGCCTGCCATTCACTTGCATGTCAGAAGAATATTTTTAATAAGAATGCCTATTTTGGGCTTTTATTTTATTTTCTGTTTTTTAAAGCGCTGCACGTTTGAACGGTGCTGCGCTATGCTTAAACATCAGAGATCGGGGAAAATTTGATTTTTATTAATTTTAAACAGATCAAAATGCCAATGGCTTTATATTTGGCCATTGGCATGCTTCCTCAACTGGATGCATCCTTTATTTGGAGCTGTCATAGCTCCATTTTGCTATTTGCAGAACGGTGCTCCTTTACAAACGGAGTACATTTCTGCAAATAACTCTACTCTTCCATGGACAGGTTAGTGTTTCCTGGAT
The DNA here is from genome assembly GCF_019279795.1 of Protopterus annectens. Taxonomy (NCBI): domain Eukaryota; kingdom Metazoa; phylum Chordata; order Ceratodontiformes; family Protopteridae; genus Protopterus; species Protopterus annectens. The sequence continues at coordinate 728,096,237 of NC_056746.1, read as the reverse complement.
CACAAATTTACCTTAGCTTTCAGCAGCAAATGAGGTAATTTGCATAGCATAACACTGTCCATGCAAGAGTAGTTTTAGGAGCTCTCATGCACGCCCCTGCCAGCTGTTGCTGGATCGCTTGGCAGATATATTGGCTGTCTGACGACTTACACTACTCTTAGACTCCGTGCAAGCCTTGTGAATCTGGCCCAATATGTATTTTATTGTCATACATTTCATGCTCTAATAAATATTTCAACAACCAAGTAGCCCAGACAGAACTGCTTAGCCTCATATGATGGCACTCAGCTGGATGAACAAAATGCTAGTAACAGTAGTATGTGTGTAATTTGAATGGTTGCTGAGATATTGTAGGTTGTTTATGAAATATTACAAACTCAATAGTTATCATATTTACTGTGACTTATAAAATTCAGTTTAAGACCTAGAATTTAAAGAATACTACAACTATAAAAATAATTTGTACTGAATAGTTTGCCAACCACATTTATTTAGTGACCCCTATGGTTTCAGAGATACAAACATGTGTTTGAAATCTGAGGAGATAATTTGATTCCATCAAAAAACTTAACATGATGCTTTGTGGGATGTTATGGAGAAGTATGGAATAGGTAATACAATCAGGAGAGTGTGTATGTCAGCATATCAAAATAATAGAGGGGGAGTATTAGTGAATGAGTGGATGAGTAAAGAAATATGCATGAAGTGTGGTACAAGACAAGGATGTCCCATGAGTAGAAAAGAATATTGTTTGCATTAATAATGAATGCAATAGTGAGTGTAGTAGCTTATAATATGAAACATGCTAAATATGTGATGTAAAAAGAGATGTTGATCCTGTAGTTTTGTGTATGCAGATAATGTAGTTGCTAAGAACAAAATATAAGTGTTGGTTTGTCTGAACGGATGTTTAAAAGAAGTGGGAATGACCTTGAATAAAGATAAAAGTAAGGGTTTAGGTGATGTGGTGAAAAATGGAGGTATGTATTTTTCAATGAATGAAGTGTCTTTGTTAGGATTAAAATTTTGGAAAATTATGCAGTTCTGATGCAATGGGAGGATGTGATATAAGAAATGAAAAGAAAAATGTCTTCTGTGCAGTATGTATACATTATCATTCAGGAAGAAGGTTTATCTAGTGAATTCCATATAGTGGAAAATAACATATATGTCAAATGTTTATGATATCCCAGAAAAATATGGAAAGCAAATGGTTAAATAGTTTTATTTCATATGGGGTTCAAGATTAAACCCAGTGAAAAGGGATGCGTTGTATATGAGTAAAGACTAAGGGAGATTGGGGTTACTAAATCCAATTGTTTATTCTGCTTCTTTAAATTTATGTAGAGTATTAAAATGGATAAAGGAAGAGAACTAAAATTTAATAGTGACAGTGTTTAAATATAAGTAGAAAAATCTGATGAATGATAAGAATAAGAAAAAGAGAAAATAATCTGTAAATGAAGAAATTAAAAATTATAAAGAAAAATATTAACATGGAAAATAAATTTGATGAGCTAGAGAAAAAGAAGGTTGTGGTATAATAATATTATGAAATTGTATTATTATATAAATCCTTTGGAAAATTTACAAGAAGAAGTGATTAAAGCCATTAAAGTAAAGAAAAAAGTAGTGTACCAAGATCGTAAAGTGTTAGGATTTCCTAAGTTGACTGGTAATAAATGTTACCAGTAAAGAGCAATATAAAAAATGAGAAGTGTTTATTTTGTGGTGAGGAAGAGGCAATAGATCATGTTTTTCTATTTCTTTTTAGTTTATTTTGAAATGTAAAAGAGTGGTGAAATTCTGGAATATGTGTGATTTTTTTGAGAATATTAATGACATTAAAAATATAAATATGATTATGGTTATGTGTAGATCTTATAAGAATAAGAATAAGAATAAAGAATGTATGAGAAGGGTAGATAAAAACCTATTTTACATAATATGGGCTATTTAAAATGAAAGGTTGAATGAAATTTTGTTTAATAGGAAATGGATTTTGGCAGATATATTGTGAAAAATCAGATTATCGCTGTGAAAGTAGGAGTGGGGGTCAATTATAAAATAATAACAATGAAGATATAAAAAATAATAAATCGTAAAAAATGGAAATGTGTATATATGCACCTGTAAATATGTACATTTTATATGTATGCAAATACATACATACATATATACATACATACAAATGTTTCAAGCACGGGCATTAAAGCCATTCTAGCTTGCCAATATGCCAAAACACTTGTTCCCATAATAAATGTCCAGGTTGTTCTTAGAAATATCTAAACTAGTACTTGTTTTAATGTAATATGGTAGTCTGTTCCAAGCATCAGCTACTCTGTCAGAGAACCAGTTAGTACACTTTTCATTCCTATATAATTTTCTACATAGGTTATCTGACGATTCTCTAGTATTTTTTTGATAACCCCAAACATTCCCAGAGGTAGTTGTCCCTAAATGCCCTAAATACCTGAATAAGATATCCTCTTAAATATCTGTAAGAGAAACTGTGCAAGTTCAGATATTTTAGTCTTTCATAATAACTCTGATTTTCACATCCATGGATGCCCTTAATATATTTCTGCTGTATTCTTTCCAGTTTATTCATGCTTGTTTTCCTATAGGGTTTCCATATTGTTATTCCTTATTCAAGTTTGGGTCTAATGTAACTAACAATGACTTCATTATGTTTGATTTCCTAGACTTTATAAATCTTTTTATACAGCCTATAGTTCTAGAACTATCATTAGCCATTTGGTTGATATGATTAGAAAAACTCAAAGCTGAATCTACCCATTTACTCAGGTCCTTAAATGAGTCTACAGTTTCAATTACTGTGTGCTGTATTAAATATTCACCTTTCAGTTTATGTCTCCCAAATCTCATATGCTTAGTTTTTGATGTATTTATCAACATATTATTCTCCTGTGCCCAAATGATCAATTTAGTCAAATTATTTTGCAGACATGCCTTATCTGTAACACTTGTAATTAGTTTACCCAATTTCAGGTTGTCAGCATATAGACTGTAGAACACCTCAGATGAAAAAGTAAGGTCTGAAAGATACAATCTAAACAAGTAAGGGCCTAGTACAGAGCCCTGTGGGACACCTTGACTGTAACCAAGGATTTCACCTGTCCAGTTGGTGTGTGATACTTGCCATGTTCTCTTTGTAAGCCATGCAGCTATCCATCTTATCAACAGTACATCAATACCTAGTTGTACTAATTTATTGATCAATGTTTTGTGCATGACCCTGTCAAATGCTGAAGTTAAATCTATATAAATTATATCACAATACACTTTTTCATTCATAGCTGTTATTATATTGTTATAGAACATCATGTTACAGGTGGTAATAGATCTATTTTCAACATATGCGTGCTGATATATGGTTTCAAGTCCCAACCTATCCAGTTCTGACAATAACTTATCCAGTATTACCTTCTCCATTATTTTTCCACAACATGAAAGTAGACTCCTATATGATTCTGGATTTGTCCTACTCCCCTTTCCCTTAAAGACAGGTTTAATAAGTGCATGTCTCCAATCTTGAGGAATCTCCCCATATTTATATGACCTAGTGAATAATAGATGTAATGGCAGTGTAAGTTCTTGCTTAAGTGTTCTCAGGTCATTGTTACTTATTCCATCTCCTCTCTGCACTTTGTTTGGATCCAGTTTGCACAGTTCTTTTGCAATATATTCTAATTTGATTCCAGTATCTGGGGTTACCTGGATGTCACTAGGACAACTTACCACCCCTTTTGTGGAGCCAAACTGTTTTGCATAAGATTTGGTAAATATATCTATAATCTGTTGTGTCTGAGAATAAATTTTAGAATCTGCACACAGTTTATCAATTTGTGTATCTTTACTCTTTCCACATCTTATGTATCTATAAAAAGGTTTCCTATTATGCTCAATATCTTTATATAAATTGTCTTCAAATATTTCTTGCGCTTGTCTAACAGTATGCTTAATCTGCTTATCCAGCTCGTTTATTTCAGTTTTCAAAGTTGTAGCTCGACCTCTCTTCCATTTCTTATATTTTTTTGTCTCTCACTTTAATCAGGTATCTTGTTCTTATGGAAATATACCCCCCTGATGTTGCATGCCTAGATGCTGATGTTAAACTTTTTTTGATTTTTTGCACTCAAACAATTTCTCTTTCAAAACTTTCCACATTCCATCTGCAGTTTTTCCACTGAACACCTCAGTCCAGTTAGTTTTATATAGTAACTGTTTTTCTTCCCTATAATCTGTAATTAACCTTCTGTGCATTGGCTTAGATTTCAGTTTGGCAGAATTATCTAGCAACAAATTAACCTTTATGACCCCATGATCACTGCACATCAATGGTGGTACAATTTGACTTGAAGTTGCAGTAATTTCTTTGGGAGCACAAACAATATTAGTATATTCCGTCCCCCTGGTAGGTTTTTTTACAATCTGAAGCATTTGTTGTACCTGAATATACTATTTGAATAATTTCTTTACTAATGTTGTTGAATCAATATTATTCCAGTCTGTTTCTGGTAAATTTAAGTCCCCAGCTAATATTATTCTTCCCTCGTGTGTTTTGTGTAAGAAATGTATGAATTCCTCTAGGTCATCTGCACTTGACTAAGGTGGTCTGTACACTCCAACAATTGTTATATGTTCCAGGGTTGTCTTTACTGTCACAGTTACACAGTCTATAGTATTGGTTTTATCACTGAACATGTAATAATCACAAGTCTCATAGCTATCTTTAATCCCTATCATAACACCTCCACCTGATTTTTTGTTAGAATGGCTGTTACAGTAAAAATATTTATACCCTGACAGAACTGGTTTCCAGTTATTGTTCTTTAACTATGTTTCACAAACTATAACATCATCAATCTTGTGGGAATGTAGCAAATTATCTAATAAAAAAACTTTATTATTAATGCTCCTAGCATTAACAACCATCAGAGATGCATCAAATGTTGCTATCGGTGAACTGTTACATTTCTGACCTGGCAAAAATCCTGGCTAGTGTTTGTCAAATATTGCAAAATATCTGCTGCAAAAAATCTTTTCCCTGATCTAGACAAATGCACACCATCCTGTCTGAACACATGTGCCTAAAAGAAGGCTTGGATGCTCTGTACATTTCCATTGTTTAAAACAGGACATTTTTTTCCATGTAGGTGTTTATCCAAAAAATATTTTCATTCACAGTGACCTGACTATCCTTTCTATAGGTGATTTGTGAAAAATATATCCTAACACCAGTACAAGCTATACTATCTAGGAGGGCTGTCAGTTCCCAACTAACAGTCAGAGAATCTATTTTTTTATGTTGTCATAGTAAAAGGGAGCTTACTTTTTTCATTAGCTGCTGTGGGATCTTTTTCATCCACTTGAGCTACCACCAGTTCATGCAGATGTGACCTTCATTTAGCATCTCATCCAAAGGAAGACACACCCAGGAGTGCAGTGCTCTGCTTGTGCTGCACTGCAGTGTCAGCAACCAACCTGCGAGGTGTAAGAATAGAACTCCTAGCCTACTGCACCAAAGCCAAGTGTGCTACCTATTATTGCATTGCTGACACTGACATGTATATAGGTATGTATGCATGTATGCATGTTTATATGTCTAAGTAATTACAGTATTAAAGAAAGCAAAGAATAAATGACCAAGCAAATTACAACAGCAAAGAAAAGAAACATACAAAAGGCAATGCCATGAATAAGTAACACTTAAACTGTATTCACAATTGAAGACTATTGCATTTTGGTGAGGTACATAATGTATTCAGTTAACAGTGGTAAGAACCTGGGAACACAGGCAAGAGCAAGAGCAAGTACAACCAAGGACAGAAATGCACAGACTTTCATAGGTTGTAGGGCCACAATTATGACAAAACTGGATCCCAAAATCTACAGCCCAGCATAATTCAAACCTTGCACACCAGGCCTCCATTATATTTTATCCATCTATATGTGTGTATACATGTGCAGAGTGTGTGTGTGTGTGTGTGTGTGTGTGTGTGTGTGTGTGTGTGTGTGTGTGTGTGTGTGTGTGTGCCCGTGTGGTGCGCAAGTGTGTAGTTTTGGCACTTTTTGCAGTGATTATTAATATTACTTAGTGAATGGTCAGTTGCCACATGCATTTATGAACTTCACTTATTTATTGTTTAGTCGCTGTGGTGGTGCAGTGGTTAGCATTGTCGCCTCACAGCAAGAGGCTCTCCCATTCGATTCTCAGATGGAGCGCCTTCTGTGTGGAGTCTGCATGTCCTCCCCGTGGTCAAGTGATGTTTAAAGACATGCAGGTAGGTGCATGCATGAATGGGTGTGCCTTCTTTGAAGGTTGGGTGTCAGGCTGTCAACTCGGCACCGTAAAAATTCCACTGCCAATAATTAGCAGACTGGAGTTCTGCTGTGGTGACCCCTAACCAGGAAAAGCCAAAAGACATTAGTTAGTTTATTACATAAATGTGCACTTTGCTTTAGTGGATATATCTAATGTAGTAAAGAGCTTTCACTAAAACACAGTGTCCGAATAGATGACAAATCATCAAATCACTGAAGTTTACTAGCCTTTGGTTTCAAGCTGTATTATCCACCGCACATTTTATTTGAAAGACTGGTGTTCTTTCCAACTGTACTACTTAAATTTACACCTAAAGACTGGTTTGGCATACCCAGGCAACACTTAAGCATTACACTGTATGATCAACATAGGTTATTTACAGCTCAATATAAAAAGATATTAGTGCAACAATTTATTAATAATTCTTTCACTTAGATTTTCATTAAGGTTGGCCCCTTGCCTTTCAGAATTACGCTAACGGACTTGGTCTCAAGAGTAGACATGGGAAATGATAAGTCCTGATGTTGCAACAGTGAAGAGAGCAGACATTAATTAAAGCCATTTGAAATGGTATCCATGAATGATTGTGTGATTTGTAAAGGTATAGATTAATAAAAGGTGCATGGTCTTTGGGAGCAGGGATCTTGAAGGTCCTTATATATAACCAGCCTTCCTGCACAGAAATATTAAGAAACATAGTGTTGATATATACATCTATACATACAATAAGAAACATACTGGATGCAACTAAATATGTGTTCCCTATCTCTAAGACCTACTGTGGTATTCTGATGTAGCACAGGGGTTTATCTTGTGAAATAGTATAACTCAACATGTTACAAAACTGCACTTTGTTGACAAGAGCACAGGCTACATATGGCACATTTTTGCCATTCCTGATTAATTGTTTGATGTGATGTATGATAAGCTGGTAAGTTTCCATTCTGATCTCCTTTACATTATGCCATACACTTCATGGATCACATGCTGCATTTTACTTTCACTGAATATAGTCATTTACTGATGAATGACCACATAAGCCTCCTTATTAACTATGAAATCAGTCAAAGGGACTCTGTAACAACATAAGGGGCAATAAAGAAAAACACCCAAACCTCTTCCCTGTCTTTCTCCTACCACAGACTGACATGCATTCATTAGAATATGACTGAGCAGGATTCTAGTACTCAAGCAGTCATAAGCATAAGTGATGACTAATAATCAGTAACACTTTTTCATGAAAGTAAGCCTGAGGATGGTATTAGTGTGACCCAGATGCCCCAGGCAGGGTCATGCTACTGGAACATCAGAAGACACAGACTGCTTTACTTGATCATCACTGTGTTAAGACTCAAGTGTAAACACAGAGCCTGTATGCGCGCACTACTGATTCTCAATATTGTGTGTCACACAGACAATATGTAATATGTATATAAGAAGCAAGTCTGTTGTTCAGGTGAAAGGTGCAATTGCACATCATAAGTTGGAAGCCTGACCCTGGCATGTCACTGAATATACAGCACATGTATTTTCACCCACCATCTTGGCTCCTTCATGTCAGGAATCAGAGATCTACCATGTCATGTTCATACAGAGTACGTTTGATATTGATAACTAAATGTGTAAGGACATCATGCATTAATACCGGACATTATAGTGTCATTATGTTATGTGCACTGTCCTCCCATACAGAACAAAGCTTGACACTGATGTGTCATTATATGTATAGCATTGAATATAATATCACCCATCATCATCTGTTTATAATGTCATGTGTACTGCATGCCATACAAACCTAAGTCGGCATTAACATGTCAAATAATGTACAACACCATGTACATTATTGCTCATCATTACAGATCCACTATGCCATATGTACTGCCCACTCATATGCAACATAGCCTGACATTGGTGCATTACAAAATATACACTAGAGCATGCATTTTCATCCAGAGTCAGGACTTTGTTGTGTCACGTGCATCATCCAATAACAGCAAAGCTTGACATTGGTATGTTACTAAATGTTTATCACTGAATATCTTCTCACTCACCATCAGGACTCCATCATGTCATTTTATACCATCCAATCAGAACAAAGAATGTCATTACCATGCTGTCAAATGAACAGCACCATCTTTATTGTACCCCATCATTGGGGCTTCATTATATGACATTCATTGTCAACTCACACAGGGTAATGTCTAGCATTGGTGTGTTACGAAAGGTAAAATACAGCATATATTCTGGTTCAACATCAGGTCTCAGTCATATCATATGCATTAATCACCTATACAGATTACATCCTCTTACTGGTGTATTACTAAATGTATAATGCCACACATGTTCTCACCTATTGTCAGGGGTCCTTCAAGTAATGTGCACTATCTACCCGTATGGAGCAAACCTATTAATATATTATTAAATGTACAGTACAACATGTATTATTACTCTTCAAATCAGGACTCCACCATATCATATTTGCTGTCAATATTAACCAAGTAATGAATGATGCTTGCATCCTCAAGGCTGTATAATGCTACGTGTATTATCACCTACAATTTGGGGGTTATCATGCTTCATGTCCTATCCTTCAAACAGAGCAAAGCCTGACATTTCTGTGTTACTAAATGTACAATGTAGATTGTATTATCATCCAGGACACCCACTCTTCTCAACTATCCTGACAGTATGGTGTAAGAATACAGAGACAGAGAAAAAAAAAGGTGATTGAGAAAAGGAAGAGAATGAAATACTGATAAAGAAATGTCAAATAAGCCATTGTGAAAGTAGTGAGAGACTGAAGAGAAACGATAAATGACAGAAAAGAGGACACAATGTAACAAAGTTAATATATAAGGAATTTAACATATAGAGAGCATTACAGTGGCACACAAGAGGTTCTCTGGTTCAACTCTTGCCTGGAAAGTCTTCAGTGATGTCTGCCGGTCCACTCTGTGTTCATGATTTTTTTCTCTCTTGGTGCCCTTCTTTCTTCTATACCTTTATAGGGTGAAATGGTGATTTATTATTTGCTGATAGGTATGTGTACACGTGTGTGTGTGTGTGTGTGTCATATGTGTGTGTGTATGTGTCTGTGATATGCAGTCTGCTTTATTGTCCTTGACTATTATAGTCCTTGGAAGATGTGAATTGTTCATGGGGTTGCTATAGGACTCAGATTTGACTCCTAAGTGTGGATGTAGGTTGTAGAAAAAAAAACATATATATATATATATATATATATATATATATATATATATATCAATCAGGGTATCATAGGGTCATAGATTTCTAAGTGTGTACTAGGTTGTACTGTTTAAGCCTAGCTATGCACCCAAAATCCCTTACAGGTTCTGGTACCCTTTATAAACATAAACAGAGGCTTAGGAGATGAAACATTTACAAGCAGGGGCCTGGGAGATGAACCATTTACAGGCTGCCTGTGCCCATTAGAGACATAGGTGCCAAACCAGGGATGAATTTCCTGTTCCCCACCAAACTTTCCAAGTTACACTTGAATTGGGTAAGGGAGGAACTCTCTAGAATATATATCTGTCTCTTCAACAGGTCCTGTTAATATCACAGGCAAGGTTTAAGTCTTTAGAACAGAATCATTCTGGTGTTGTTTGTTTTGTGGATGTGCAGGAAATCCATAAGTGTAGGGTCTGACAATGCCTTTCATGCCAGATATAGATCTTCCCTCAACAGTCTGTAGGAGACAGAATACAAGGATAGGTCTTTGAGGTTGTCTGTGTAGGGGATGTTACTTATGCCCTGCCTTCTTTAAGCAAGAAACTTCTGTGGACATTCCAGTTGTTAAATGTGCCTGGTTAGGTACATACCAAAAAGGCAATTGTATTCAATGAAAGGTCTGATTAATGCTGAATACTGTGGAATAATGATCTCCTTTGACCTAGATGTGATACATTTGTCTATAAGTTGCTCAGTACAGAATGATTTCTCATTTCTGATGACATCTGATGGTCAAAGGCTAGATTACTGTCTATGTGTGTCCTGAATCCCTTGACTACTAGGCTGACCCTTAGGGGCGTGTTGTCAATATTATAGTTACCAAGACTGGATGACTTCCTGATACTATTAGAAATTGTTTGGCATTCAGTTTTAGTCCAAGTGATTTATCTGTGTCATCTCTTCCTGGAGAACATTTCTGTCAGTGAATTATTCTATGACTGCTCCTAATTTGCAGACATCTGCAAATGTAGTCAGCCAGAGGGTCTTGACATTGACCAAGACTTCAGAGAAGTAAGTGCCAAAAAGTAGCAGTCCCAGTACCAATTCCTGAGGAACTCTGCTTGTGACCAGCTTCTTTTTTAGAGGTAGACTCCTAAAAACTAACTTCCTCGGTCCTGTCTGTGAGCCAGCTTGATATCTGCTGGATGACATAAAGGTTTATGCCTCATCTCCTGAGTTTGTCAACAATGTCTGAGTGGGATATTGTGTCAAATGCCTTGGGCAGGTCAAGGTAGGCAATGTGAATTGTTTTGCCTTCATCCATTGCTTTGTTGACCATTGCTTTGAGTAGGCATGACCTGCCCTTGGCAAAACCAAATTGGATCGGGTCCAGTGTTTGGAGGTTTCCTATGTCATTACTGATCATTTCCATGGAAATTCTTTCCATGGCTTTGCATATGAGACTAGTGAGACTTATGGCTGTGCAGATTCCAGGGTCGGTAAATGGCTCATCTTTGTGCAAAGGGATAACTGCTGCTGTTCACCATTTGTGAGGCACAAAGCCTGTATGGAGCCTAGCTCAAAAGCAATTCCAGAGCCCTGACAGGTCATATTTCCTGCTAATTGGAAAGCATCCTGGGCACATTGATGCAGTCTTCTTGGTCTTAGAGAGAGCATAGAGGACCTGTTCCCTGGTTATAGTAGGGGGATTTATATTTGATGGCATTTCCTGAGGGGAGGTAGAGGGGGAGAGGGGGAGTAAAGTTAGATTAAATATATTTTTCTCAGGTGAAGTGGATACAGTTCCAAGCATAACACACACACACACATATGTTTCCCATGCTGAGCATTGAACCTCCTACCTATCTATTTGCACAATCTAGAGAGCAGTGTATTAGCCTCGAGTACCACAGGAGAAGACTAAACACAAAATAAAGAAACTCTTATCATGAATTTATTACTATATATGTTGATATTTCCATATAGTTGTTAAATGTTTTATCTGTACTATAATGCACTTGTGTTTGACTCAAATAAAATTTCTTTTGGCACTTCAAACTGAATTTGGAGTTCAGTTAGGGAAAGCATTTTCATTTAAATAAAAGTCGGAAGTTTGCTGTAGGTAGTCGGTATGGATGAACTAGTATTTTTTATTGTACTGAGTGGTTTTGCTAGTAAGTTGTTATCTGTTAGATAAAGACATTAGGAACAAGTGCCTGTTTACAAGGGTGATCTGGGTTCACTGTTTTCAGGGGTGAACTGGGTACAGTGTCTGCCTAAGAGACTTACTCAAAGTAACATAGTAGGCAAACGAAGACACAGAGAATCGGATGACACAATGAAGCTTGCCAATAACTCATAGTATTAAGTTTTTGTAATAAATTGCCATATCAAATATTATGGGGGTTTGATGGTGGTTGGTTGTTATTCAAGATGTAGTGGGGGATTACTATGTACTTGCAATTTTGGTGGAAAAAGATGATGAGAAATTAAGGATGTGTTAAGGCATGGAGAGGAAAAGGACAAGGTGAGAGATAGATTAAATGGGCAGATATTGGCCTGCAGTATCGCTTAAGGATTTTGGACCAAGTAATGTAAAATATGTTAGAGATTTAAAATGTTACAGAAAACAATCTATCAGCTGAAAGTTGAAAGAGATTACATAGATACTAAGGAGGAGAGAGTAGTATGTGAGTGTGTCTATGCAATGCGTCAGGACAGCAGAGAAGGGAGTGGGATATTAATGTGATGTCTGAGACTTCAGGACAGGATAGGTGGAATTTGAATGGAATAGGTAAGGTTAAGATATAAGAACGTTTATAGGTGGTGGGAGTAGGTGCATGCAGGATAGGACAGGAGAGGAGATATGGAGTGAGAAATGTAGTCTGAAGAGCAGTGTTAAATGATGGCAGGTAATGAGAAGGGGGGTGCAGATAATATAGAGGTTGTTGGGAAGGATATTAATGGGAGGGCATAAGATAACAAAGGTATGAGACATCACATAAAGAAAAATAATGGTAGAAATTTGTTCAAAGAGGGCTGATCAGGAAAGGTGATCGTTGGTGGAAATGGAGGTGAGGGCTAGGTAGCATTAACGTCTATATGGAATCAGTATGAATGAAATGAAAATAGAAATAAGTTATGGGTATGGGAAGGGTGAAATACTGGTGGTACAGGATTATATCACTAAATGGTTACAAGGAGATTACAGGAGAAAGATGGAAGTTACTTCATGTAGAAGTGTTCCCAACTCCATTGTTTGAAGCCAGAACAGTGATTTACAGGCTATTGTATAACGAGAGCAGCAGACATCATGTAGTAATACTTAGAGAAGAAGTACCGAGAAGGACTGAGATACTGCAGAGTGTGTGATAGGAGATGATAGCATGGCTGTATTCTTACAGCTACTACCCAAACCATGGATTAGGAGAATAAGGAAAAGTATTACAGAGCTGCATAACTGCTACTGTTTTAGGAAGGGTAGAATCTGGGAAACTGGTACATTATGCTACAGAGACATGACCCATTTTTTGTTAGAGATAAGGAGCAGAGATGCTGAAGGAGTCCTTGTAGAAGTGCATAATGAGACACCATAAAATGCAGATGGAACCAAAAAGAAAGTATGGTGAGGGAGGGACAAACAATAAGGAAACTCAGGGATGGAGATGCAGAGTTTGAAAATGGGGTGGACTTGGGTGTAAGAAAGCATAAGTTATTCATAAGATAACATGGGACTGACTGTGATACTGTTCAGTGAAAAGAATCTGGGGAAATGGAGGAGCTGCAGGCAGCCATGGAGTTAGGAAGCACTGATGTGGCATAACGTAAATCTGAGTCACTAACAAGGGAGAGATTGAGTTGTATAAGTGCTGACGTGAAAAGGTTTAGAAATTATATAGGTGGTAAGGATGGTGAATGAGTGCACATATATATAAGGGAACAGGTTAAGTATAAGCTGTGGATAATGATGAGAGAGGTTCATAGGTTCATAGGTTGATACTAGGCTATCTGCCCTAGGGCATTTATAAGCCTAGCCAGAGTATATTTGGCTTTCGCCACCCTTTTAGATTAGTTGACTGTGCCTCTGTATAGTAGGTCACAGAAGGTAGCCCTTTTAAGGTAGGTTATAAAGGATGAGTGTGGTTGAGGAAATATCATTTATCAAGCATTTGAGTCAGTAGAGAAAAAGGAGAGCTGGTGGAGGGGCAGTAAATACAGACCCCCACTGGTTAAAGTGTAGGATCATTAACAAGAATAGATTAAAAACAGCATAGCAAATTGTAAAGGAAAAAAAAATGATCATCATAACAAGAGACTTTACTCTTCTGGAAAATGAACAAACTGCACATTTGTAAAGCTTTTTTAAATGTATTTATTTGTTTCTTTCCTGGGGGAGTGGATTGATCCACTGGGACACATTTTAGGTGCAGTCTAGGATATAAATGTAGAGAGTAAAATGTAGCCCCAGAGTGGCAAGTATTCACACGAATTTTTGGATCGGGATACTGATGAAGGAAATATAGCAAAGGAGTCACAGAAATAAATCTGTAATTGTTATTTACAAATGCACATATAAAAGTTATGCTAAGTAATTACAAATAATTTAAAAGAAAAGACTGAAAATGTTATAAAATATATAACCCCTATGTCAGTATTTTTTACAAGAATAAAAAAGCAAATGTAGCAGAGCAAAAAAGGTATTCTCTGACAGGGGTAGGGAACTTTAGAGATATGGTAGATTAGGTGAATATTAGGATTCTGATTTGTAAAGAGTACTAGCACTATCAGACTAACTACCTTGTATTTCCCTATTAAATTTTGGTGTTTTGAAGTTTTAACTCCTTTGAGGGCTACAAGGAGAAGAAGCCAAGTGATTTGTATATAATCAAAAAAAAAAAAAGGTGTTTTGGACTTGGTTGTGTTGCATAGCAGGATAAAACCCTAACTAGAGCCCAGGCAACCTGTGTTTTACTAGTGACACGGGATCAAGTGGGGAAGGAGGGACATGAACAGCCAATGCTAGCTTGAACATCCTGAACAGAAGAAGGTTGCTTGGCTAAGCACATTGGCGATACTTATTGGTAAGCAGGTGACCACAAGTGGAAGATTCAAGGCAGGGTGTCACTGCTAGCAACACATACACACTGCTGAGATGAAGGAATTAAGTGTGCATAAAAGAGTACATCTGTCACCTAGACAGGCAGCATTTGCATGTTAACAAGCTACTTGGTGGGAAGGAAGTTTAGGCAAGGTTACAGTACCTTCAGTCTGGCCTGTTGCCTACACCAGTCTCTCTCTTTCTCTCTTTCTCTCTCACTGTAGGAGTAAACGATGGACAAATCAGGTTGCTTTACTAGAAGCAAATGGGCTGTACTGCTCATGTCTACAGTGGGGCCATAGAGAGAGAGTACTGCAGCGGATGGGAAGGGTAGAGTGCCTTTGTTTTTTATGTCTCGTTATATATAGAAAGGGTAGGATAATGGATATACCTCCAGGAAGCATGGAGAAGTGGGAGAGGTGTAAGTGATGGATTATGGAGAAGATTTTGAAAAATAAGCAAACTGTCTGAAGAATAATTGTGGAACTGGACAAAGGCTGAAGATGCCAATAAACTTTGTGAGAGTTTTAACATTCTACAAGGGTCTGAAGAAATGGATTCATATGATGTGTGAATATGAAAGGAAAATTGGTCTGTGTGCTTGAAAGCAGGGTGACCAGGAGAGTGTGAAAAGAAAAAAAAAGAGTATGTATACAGTGAAGGTTTGAAAAGGCTACTTGAGTATTAGAAAAATTAAGATTCAAGAGAGAGGATGTATAAAGTCATGGCTAAAATGGCAAATAGAAGATTGTATCAACGGAAGTAAAGAAATCTTTCTGAAGTCATGTTATGGAGAAGCAGAAAGTGTGGTAAGAATAAGTGAGCTAAGAAAGGAGGGTGGACATTATAAAAAGATGAAAGCAAGTAGAGCTTTTATGAGGTTTTTTTTTTTTACATTGGTGGTTACAATGGAGAAGGGGTGAATTGCTGAAAGGGATGAAAAGTTTGTAAGTGATGGTAGCAGTTTATCTGATAGTAAATTCAATGAGAAGAATGACAGGATGAACCTAAGACATTGAGAGAGGCTAAAGCTTAAGGGCTGATAGAAACACCTTCTCACTGTGATTCCTAAGTGTTTGGTTAGTGCACTGACAGAACCTTTTGTAGGTCACTTGAACAAATCACTAAAATAGAATGTGGTATTTGATCACTGTAGAAGGTATGAGTTGTCCCTGCATTAAATTTGGGAACATGTGCAAAAAGATGACTTAAAGGCAAATTAATATGATCTTTGTAGCTGACAAAGATTAGGAGAAATGACAAGATAAGCTCTCTGCAGATAATAGTAAAATAAGAGGTTACTGTGGAAGATAAGGGAATCAGTCTAAAATCATTTGGGGTAAGTAGATTGCTCTGCTTAGTTGTCATGGAAGGTTTAATGAGAGAAAATGTAGAACAATGCATATGGGATCTAATAACACATATGTGGAACATTTTGTTTCTAAGGGATTTTATGCCATTTAATCAAAAATGTATGATACACCCTTAGCATGAATGTATTCTAATACAATAGAAATGCCATAATACAAGCCAGTATATCACATTGCAGTTTCTAGATATGCATTTACACAGTATAAGGTTCTCTCCATATTTCCCATTGGTTATGGGACAGATAATCACAATATATGTCTGTCCACATAAATGTAATAGTAGAGCATCAACTGCTACATTATATTTAGTGGAACATAGATTTCAAATCGCCCACTAACTTTCTTCTGAATTTACTCTTTGTTTAACCTATCAACATAAATTTAACAGTAGAAAAGCAACCTCTACATTGCACTGCAGATTGTCATAATGGACACAAATTTATATTTTATGTCTCTCTCTATCTTTCTAGTGCTGGCCCTAGTACTTGAAGTCAAAAACAGCTTAAATATTATATTAAATTACTCTTCCATTGTGGAAAGGAAACATACTATTCTACCTCCATAATTTGTTCTTTATAGTAACTTCTGCTTAACAATGGTATGTATTAATTTATATTGTTGATTATGTAGTTTTACTGATAGTCTTGATGTTATATTTGTGCTTTTGTTTGCATACTGTAAATATTCTTTACTGTAATGCCTTTGTTGCTAAATAGAGTCCTTAGACTAGTTCATTTATTTGCTTAATAAATGTTTGCTAACTGAAACATTCCTTCACATGTCCCTTCATAAGATCAACCTCTTTTAATCTAAACATCTCCCTATGCTCTCACCCTATTCATTCTTTTCATGCTCTAACACTCTCTGTATTACCTATTTCCCTAATTCATCTTCAGTTCTGATTGCCCTAGTCTATATGTTTTACCCATCTTCTGATCTTTTCCTCTCTTATTTCCTTAATCACGCTGAGTATCCTTTTACTATTTTGCTTTTAAATAACATTCCCTCCTTTTTACATACTCTATCTCTTTTCAACATATTTAACAACAAAGATACAAAGCAGTCTACTATGCCCTACTTCTGTGCTATGGATTTGACCCATATTCCCCTTTATTCTATCCCTAGCATTTGCACTATTATCTACACTTATATGCATTCCCAGGACATGTAACGATTATCAGCTTCTTGTTCCCCCAATGCCATTGTCTCACCTCAATCCAAGGTCCATCTTTCCTCAAATACTTCAATATCTTATATTATCCATGAAGTACTATTAAGGAGGGCATATCCCAAACTGGATTTACCTCACTCAGGTGACAACTTTTCTCCTATGCTGATATTTTCTGTATCCCAATTATCTCTTAACCAGAGGCTTTCTAATTCCTGACTACTTACTAAATCCCTTAAGTCCTTGTAAATTTTACCTATCCAGTTCTTGTCCCTTGGAGACTGTTCTTCTTTTCGTATTGCCTCACTTAAGATTTTTGCTTTCTTTCCTTTTTTTCTGTCATAAGTACAGACACTCTGTACAGACTATGATCTCCTTAAATTCACCCATACCTGTCTTTCTTCTCAGAACTTCTAACCTTTGCCATTTCCTTTTTATTCGAAAAATCCTGTGTTTTTTTTTCAGATCTTTTTCCACCAATCATCTTATCAGACCCCCCACAAAAACCTTCTTCCTTCCTTCTCTTCCTCTAGATTCCAGATTACAATGATATTTCCCATTAATATTGCAGCCATGTTTTCTCATTTATTTTCTTCTTTCCTCATTATCACTCATCTCAATCCTCCTCGTCCCACATCACCCATTTAATCTTCTCTTCTTCATCCATCTTTCTCAAGTTCTACTAATACATTAACTTGCTTCACCATCTATTAAAGAGATGTCCTATTTTTAATCATATTTCTTCCCATTTCCTGTTTCTAGTCTCCCATACTGCAGAAACACTTTTGCTTCTAGATATTTATCCTTTCTTTTTGAACAAAGTAGCAAGTATCTATTTCTCTTGTCCTTCTATTGTCCAAATCACTAACAGCTTATAGAAGCAATATTTCAAGCTGATCTCTCATCCAAACTAATCAAAAAGTTCCCAGTACTTGCTGGAATGTGCAATCAATATCCGCTAATAATAATATGCAATCATCAGCAAACATATTTATGTCACCTCTTTTTCTTCAGTTTCATAGTTAAGATACTTAACCTTTGGGGTCATTTTTCTATAACCAACAAAAATACCATTGACAACAGGGTGCACCTGTGTTTTGCTCCCCTTTTCAAATCTACAATGTCATGTATTTCCCATCTGTTTATTCTAGTCCTTAGTCTCAGCTGCTAATATAATACAACTGTCTATTGTACATGTCACTACTTCCTAGCTTTTGCTCCAGAGTATTAAATAATTATATATATGTTTCTTTAACCATCAGTGCATTGTTAGGTGGAATGTGCATGTCAAAGTATCAGCTGACTGCCACAAGTCTTCCATTGTCTTTTCTCCTCTTTTGTTTCAAGTGGTGACTAGCTCCTTATCAAGATTACAACACCCTTTTTCCTTTGTCTTTGATATTCTGTCAGACACCCACATTAAAATTCTATTTTTCAAAAAAAAAAAAAAAAAAAAAAAAAAATATATATATATATATATATATATATATATATATATATATATATGGGTCTATTTCATTTGCCTGAATTTCCATTTGCCCGACACCCATTTGCCTGAGACCAAATGACCGAAATTTCATTTGACCGACACTTCATTTGACCGACAAGTATTATTGGCAAGAAAATGGAATATGCCCCCTTCCCCATTGTAGTGCGACCCTGGAGTTAGAATATATAGTTAGGGGGGGTGTGGGGGGCACAGCCCCCCACAATGGGGGGTGTGGGGGCCAAAGCCCCACACTTAATTTCATATTATATTGTTTAGTTTTGCTTTAATATTACTTAGTAAAACAAAGGTAAGTGGGGGGGCTTCACCCCCAACACCCCCCATTGTGGGGGGCTGTGCCCCCCACACCCCTCCTAACTATATATTCTAACTCCAGGGTCACACTACAGTGGGGAAGGGGCATATCCCATTTTCTTGCCAATAATACTTGCCGGTCAAATGAAGTGTTGGTCAAATGAAATTTCGATCATTTGGTCTCGGGCAAATGGAAGTTCGGGCAAATGACGTAAACCCATATATATATATATATATATATATATATATATAAATATATATATATATATATATATATATATATATATATATATATATATATATACATGTTGTTGCCTCACAGCAAGATGTTCTCCCGTTCGAATCTCAGCTGGAGCACATTCTGTGTGCTTTGCATGTCCTCCCCACAGTCGTGTGGCATTCAAAAGACATGCGTGAATGGGCATGCATATATGTATATATATGTATATAGATGGATTTGTCTTTTCCATAACCAACTAAAATAGTATTGGCATTCAACTACAACTCTGTTCTGGTCCCCATTGCAAATCTTCAACACCATTCACCGACTCCTACTCCTACAGGCTTTCACCCCAACAATGCTACACAGATCCCTGATGCCTTTAACAACTATTTTACAGAAGCCATTGAATCCCTAGCTAACTCATTACCTATACCATCTGTAACCTTACCAAAGATCTCTTCTCCCTCATATAGTGACTTCCAAATCCAACCCGTTGCCACATCCCTTATTTATAGGCTTCTTAAGAAACTCAAACCATGCACCCCATCTGCAGACCAACTCCCATCTGAATACCTACAAATAGCTGCTAAAGCTATCCAATATCCGGTCTCTATACTGATAAATAGGACTATAACTGAAGGAACAATCCCCACCTTATGGAAAATATCTCATATAATTCCCCTACATAAAGGAGGCTCATCAAATGAACTCTCAAATTTTCGCCCTATTGCCTTACTTTCCCCATTA
Organism: Protopterus annectens; assembly: GCF_019279795.1. Classification (NCBI taxonomy): domain Eukaryota; kingdom Metazoa; phylum Chordata; order Ceratodontiformes; family Protopteridae; genus Protopterus; species Protopterus annectens. The sequence continues at coordinate 728,076,289 of NC_056746.1, read as the reverse complement.
GCCAAGATAATGGAAAGATGTATTCACAAACAAATGCTTAGCTACCTTCTACAAAACAAACTTCTAGCTAACTGTCAACATGGATTTAGGCCTTTCCACAGTACTACAACTGCCCTACTTTCCTTCGCTGACTCCATAAATAAAAATAGGAACAATAATTCTTTCTCCTCAGCACTTTTCATAGATCTTTCTAAAGCCTTTGATATGGTTAACCACAATATACTTTTGGACAAACTAAACCTTTTTTCTCTCAGCCCACACTCTTTACAGTGGTTTAAGAGCTATCTCCACAACAGGCAACAAGCAGTCCTTTGGGAGAACAACCTATCTTCCCTACTCTCAGTAAATATTGGTGTTCCACAAGGATCTATCCTAGGTCCCCTTCTTTTTTCCTTATTTATCAATGACCTATATCTGAATATACCACAAGCCACCTGCATTCAATATGCTGATGACTCAACGCTAATATGCACTGAGAAAAATATTTCCTCCCTCCAGTCCCTGACCCAAACAGTCTTCCAAAATGTGGAAAATTGGTTTTTGCAACACTGCCTCCTACTTAACCCCAAAAAAACTAAACTTCTCCTCTTTACTCCTACCCAAAAATCTCCCACTCCTCTCTTCACTATCTCTTCAAATAATGCAACCTGTATTAACCCTGACAAGACCACGCGACTGCTGGGTGTTACTATCGATAACCATCTCAATTATGATGAACACATTAACACCACTGTTAAAAATGTCAACAAAAAAATTGGGACACTCTACAGAATTAAACCTTTTCTTACCCCTGAAACTAGAAAGACCATTGCACAGACACACCTGATCTCCACCCTCTTTTATGCCTCACCCATCTATACCAACTTATCCAAAAGTAACACTACCAAACTCTCCATCTGCTACAATAGTATAGCCAGATTCATTACTGCTACTCCCCTAAGAACTCATCATTGTCTTAATCTCAAACAACTAGATTGGTTAGAGCTAAATAACCAGTTATTCTATCAACAACTACTTATCATTCATAAGACCCTTCACTACCCTGAGGCTACCCCAGCCTTTCAAAAATGATTATACCATATAGAAACCTAGCCACACTCCGTTCTGCAAATCGACTACTAGTATCACTACCTAAATCAAATAATAAAGCTGGTGATTCATTACTTGCAAACTCAATAGGGAAAATCTGGAATCAACTCCCTCAAGGAATAACTAATCTAACCTCTACCTCTCTTTTCAAAAAACACATTAAAGAACATCTCAAAACAAAATGGATATGTCCATGTGCTAATCCAGACTAAAATAATGTCCACACTCTCCCAGCTCTTCCACCCTACCCCTCCTGACTTAACTCCTCTATAAACTATCAGGAGTTTTGAGAGTTATTATCTAAGAATTGGGCTTTTTACCAGTTAAGTTTGTTCTGTCTGTATCCTGTGTTACTGTTACATCTTTTATATAGTCTAATATAGTTGTATATAGTATAAGTTTACTTCCTATTATGAGTATTTGTTTTGTATTTGAAAATTTTTTTCTTTTTTCTACCTTATATTTTGACTAATATTATGCCTAACGTGATAAATTGTTGTGTATTTACCTGTAATGGAGCTTTTCTCCCCGGGCCTCTACTGAAAACGGATATTGTGTCCAGTTGGACTAGCCCGGTCAACAAATGTAAAATAAATAAATAAATAAATTTACAATTCAATCTTCCTTATTTCAAGTGTTTCAGTTCAACTTAGTTAATATTCACTATACTAGCTCTGTAGACCATTTCCCCTAAGCCAGGATATCTGCATATGGGAAAAATAGCTGGTGCCTTAATAATCATAGCGTAAAACAACAATTTATCTTGCATTCTTCCCTTATATTTTGCTTAACATTTTTAACTTGAGGAAATGAAGGAAAATACTTCCTTTTACTTACTATACATGACTTAATCTATTCCACTAACCTTATACATATCAAAAGAAAATTTTAACTTTTAAGTGTATGTATACTATTCCATGCACAGTTATAACCCAACACCCCCCAGCAACAACAGATCACAATATTCTTTAAGTTTGCCCTGCTAACTGCTATGAGTTTTGTCTCATGCTACAGTGTATGTAATAAGTTACTTTATTTTATTTTTAAAGATTCTTTCTTGGCTTATTGATACTAATGAAGTCCCCAAAAGAACAATTACTTCATCATACATACTATATTTTACTACATTTATGTTTTTATACCTCATGTTTTGGAACATTTGTTTCTGCCTTACTATTCTAATGAACTCAATTAACATCAAGAAAAACAGTCAGCTTATTGAGGTTACATTCATAATAACTCTTCTCTTCTCTTCTATCGTGATTTATTTTCTCACTAAGTTGCACAGTAGTCTCCTGAGTTGTTATCCTTTCCATTAAATGAACACTGATGACTCTAATGCAAAAAGCATGGAGAACTGTTAGTTTTATGCAAGCTATGGCATTGTCTTCTAACATTTCAGGCATACCCCCACACGCGCACACATGCACGCGCACACATACATACACACACACACACACACACACACACACACACATGGATATATATTGTGTCTGTCTTTGGTGTCCTTCTCAACATCATCACTGCCCTTTTTTCTATTGAAAATGAGAGATATAGCAAGTATAGTAATATATAGTATTTTACAAAACACTCACTGAAAACCAAAAATAATGAAAACAAATAAGATCACAAAAGGAAAACAAACTGTTTATTTTTGAGAGTGTATAATAATAACCCTACCACAACATCCACTGGCATTTTTTAGGTGTATTTTTCAACAAGTAGTAAAGAAATGGTGCACTTCCCTTGATAGGATCAGCTGGATAGATAAGCCACCTCACTGGCCCTCTTCAAGAGAAATCTTGATGAGTGGATGGGAAATAAAAAATTCACAGTGGGGATCACTCCAGTCGCTCTACTCGACAGAGGCACTGGGAACTAAGGTCAGATGTCACGATGCCAGGGCAATCCTATGGGCTAGGCTTGTAAAGGCTCCAGGGCCATTAGCCTAGTACACACCTATGAACCTGTATCTAACATTAGTAACTTAAGAACTAAAAAAAAAAAAAAACTCCTGCTAGCTCAAAAGCTCAGGTAATTGCAAAACCTAAGTTGGTGCAATAAAAGATTACATCATGTCTGTGTTTCAATTCTGTTAGTGAACCTGCATGGCATTTCTTATTTTTGTTCTACAAAACAGTGTTAAACATTTTTATTAACCGTACCTCTAATATATTCTATTGATGGCTGTTTATTAAATATGAGAGATATAGCATACATAGTAATATCACTGAAAACCAAAAATAATGAAAACAATAACCTCACAAAAGGAAAGGGAACTGTTTCTTTTTGAGAGGCTATAGTAATAATTTTAACACTACATTTAAAAGAAATTTGTCTGAAAAGTGAAAGTGTTATAGGAAGATTTTTCCAAGGTAAGGGGTAATGTTAAACTTAAAAGTAGGGGCAAGTTAGGGTAGGGTTAACATACATTACTAAGGATTTGCTAATTAATGAACCGAATACTGTACAGTACTTGGTACTCTAGGCCCTGCTCCCACCATATAATGCAAACATTCTCCCTTCATGATCATTTTTTAATGTTGTCTTTCTTACTAGAGAACTCTGATTATGAGTGTATAGGCCTGATCCCCTTCTCCTGTTGATTCTTTTGCTCCTACAATCTGATGACATTGTTGCACCATAGCTTTTGCCAACCTGTCTTTCACTATTCTTACCTCTAAAATCTCTTCTTACATGACCTAGACTGAGTGTAGTGGTGTCAAGCTTACAAATAATTATTTCTAGTTTGGCTTCTATTTCGAATCTTGTTGCCAGTAGATAACTGGTTCTGTAGGCTGTACTGAGACCTGTACAGAGATAGAGCAATAATATACTCACAATGATAATGGTTAGGGATTGGAAAGTACAACATCAGGGAAGATTATAAGATGTTTGTATTCATTTCTTTTCAATTCATAAGAGGAAGAGAGTGCACTAAATGAGGGGCATGATGACCTGCACCTAAGAAGTAATGAAAGTTAGAAATTGCATTTTCATCAGATTATAAGCACTGATTTCATGTTGACAACAATTGAGTGTTTTACAGAAAGTTTGGTGTAGATATGATATAAAATTCCTAAGTGTGTAGCATAGTCTATGGTCCAACAAAAGGGCAAAGATGATATATTGAATATTTTATACACCAGGTTTTAAGGTCATGTGAGAACAAGGAAATCATGAAGAGTGGTTTACAATCATGAGAAAATGTTAGAAAGATTAGGACTCTGCAGCCTGGAAATAATGGTGAACAGAAACAGCATGATCTTATGCATAATAATTTACATGGTGTTGTGAGGGAGTTTCCCTGAAGATGAAGATCAGAGGAAGTTGAAGAAAAATCAGCTGAATATTGAAGGAATCACATGCAGTCTTGACCCAAGGAAGTAGTTTTAATAGAAAAAAATATTAAATGCAGCATATTCAACATATGCCTGAGTAAAAACTCTATACCATAGTAAACCCATTCCCAAAATAAATCAGCCCTCCAAGTCATCACATTGCCACCTGATTTTTATTCTCTCTAACTTAAGAAAAGTCCTAGAGAAACTCATCTACATAAAACTTAACAGAATATATCAACAGACAGTATCGTCCTCAACATAAAAATCGTATTTTCTGGTGAGGATACAACACAATAAAAGGACTTTAGACTCGCACAGATGAATTCTATCTAGGCATAAACAAAGGCTATCAGACCAGTAACATTTTTATTGACCTTTTGAAAGCATTTGATTTTGTGGAACACAAACTGTTGTTAAACCATCTAGTTGAAATACAAATTAGGCCAGCTATCATTTGTGAAGAAAATGAAAACACTGTCATCTATGTTAGCATGTCTGGCAGGAGATTTATGTATATTCTCAAATTCATTTGTATTGTATGCCAGCATGTCTAATTGTGAAAATGTAAATGTTTTTAAAATGTTGAGTATCTCCCTGCTTATACAAAATGTTTAAAGAATTTGTCAGTGTTTAGAAACATTTCTAATTGGACATGTTTAGGAGGGAAATTGTAAAGTACAAATTGTTTGTGGAGAATCAGCTGAGCAGTGTGTGATGTCATTAGAATGTTCCTGGTTGCTCAGTGATTATTTGAACAGCTGAATGACAGGAAAAAGAACTTTTTCAAACAGCTGACTGTTATTTTTAAAATAAGACTGTTAAGAAGAGCAGTTAGTGCTGAGCAGTTAATGAAGAGTTGCAGTCAATTACAATGCTGTGCAGAAGATACTTGGAAAAAAGGACTCACCAGAACTGTAAGCCTGCCTTTGCCTTGCATTAGGTCAGGGACAGTATACTCTGGTAAGATTAGGAAAGTTTAGTTATTTAGACAGTTTTTCTAAGATGATGGACTTCTATCCTGCAGTTTAATTTTATATTTCTGGTGATTGAATTCTGGTGTTTATTGAAAGTTATTGATTTATATTCTTGTAATCAATTTACTTATTATTAAATGTTTTTCATTACTTTAGATTGTGGCTGGACAATCAGTGTGTTCTTTAGAGATAGAGAGTGTTTATACCTGTTTGATACTCCTCAGGTCACCTTGAATGCCTGACTGCTTCTAGTCATAGCTATCATTTATTTTTTTATTTTAATTTGTAATAATTGGTCACCCTTTGAACAGCATTTAGACCTGTATGACTATGGTGGCAGCATCCCCATTTGTATTGGGGAGGGGACACAGCTGGAAATCTGTGTCAGACTTCCCATAAGTGTTTGAGTGTGAGAGATTTGAATTTATTTTGAGTGTCAGTGAGTCAGAGGTCTTAAACTGGAACACATTCCTCTGAAGTGGATAAGGGATTACATTTGGGGTAAAAAAGAGTGTGTTCCTGTTGTGCTCTTATGGAATGCTCTTGTGGAATTTTACTCTTGTGTGCTCTGTGCTCTGGTGTTTTCCTTGATGCTCCCACACTGGTGCACATACACCAAATGTCTGAACCTGCAATTCCTCTTGTACTGAGCAAGATTATTAACACAACACATCATCAGTAGGGTAAAACTAATCTGTCTCACTACGGTCTAAACCCAGCTCACATTCCCTATTAGTGAGCGAACAATCCAATGCTTGGTGAATTCTGCTTCACAATGATAGGAAGAGCTGACATCGAAAGATCAAAAAGCAAAATCACTATGAATGCTTGGCCACTACAAGTCAGTTATCCCTGTGGTAACTTTTCTGACTCCTCCTGCTTAAAACCCATAAAGCCAGAAGGATCATGAGGCCCTACTTTCACAATCTGCATTCATAGGTCCACAGGTAGGTGCTAGGCTATCGGCCCTGGGGCCTATATAAGCCTAGCCAAAAAGGTTCCCTGGCTTTCACCACCCAACAAAATTATTTTCCTGTGCCCCTGTCGAGCAGCGCTGCAGAAGTGATCCCTGGGGTGAATTTTCTATTTCCCATACAGTCAAGATTTTTCTTAAAGAGGGCCAATGAGGAGCTCTGCCTGACATGAATGGGTAGTCTGTTCCAGAGTATGGGAAGTTTCTGGGACAGAAATCTATCCCTCCAGCATGTTCTTTTTATTGTGGTGACAAGGTTTAGGTCCCTGGAGCATGTGGTTCAGAGAGATTGGGATTTCTTTAAGTGTAGCATGTCCAACAACTCTGGGTTTGACATAGCTTTGTATGTTAGGCAGAGATCACCTCTGAGTAGAGCTGGAGACTTTTGAGACGGCCTGCGTATGGCATCTGTTTGAGGCCAGTAATCCTCTTAGTGAGGTATTTCTGTGACCTTTCCAATTGTTGTAGATGTTTTGTGAGATTCATGCTAAATGGGGCATTGTACTATATAATGGGGCTAATGAGGGATGAGTAGAGAGGAATAATGACTTTTTTTTCTACAGGAGAACCCTTTTGTGATGAAGTGTGCCATGTAGAAGGATTTCCTGACTATTGTGGTGATGTGGTTATCAAAGGATAGACTACTGTCCACCTGTGTCCTGAGATCTCTTATCACACTTTTGGTGTTTAGTGAGTACTGCCTATGTGGTAGTTCATGGGTACCGAGTTTTTCCCAAAGGGGATGACAATGCACTTCTTGGCATTGAGCTTGAGGCCATGACTTTGACACCAAGCATCTATCTCTGTGAGGCCCTTTTGTAGAATGATTAGGTGATTCTATTATGGCTCCCAGTTTGCAGTCGTCTGCGAACTTTGTTAGCCAAAGATATTCTGTGTTGGCCTGTACTTCAGAGAAGTAGATGCCGAACAGCAGAAGACACAGGACTGAACCCTGTGGTACTCCACTCATCATTGGTCTGAAGTCGGAGTTGGAGTCGGCTACTTTTACTGTGTGGGTTCTGTCAGTGAGCCAATTAGCCACCCATCTTGCGACATAGGGATTTATGCCCAGTTTAGTGAGTTTATCTATAATTCCAGAGTGGGGAATGGTATCAAAAGCCTTGGCGAGGTCAAGATAAGCTGTGTGCACTACTTTCCTCTCATATAAGCATCTGGTGACTGCTTCAAAGAAGTCAATCAGGTTTAGTAGACATGATCTACCTTTTACAAATGCAAACTGAGTGGGGTCCAGGGTTTGGAGGTTACCTATATCTTTGTTTATATGCTCCAAGATGATATGTTCCATGGCCTTGCAGACAAGGCTTGTCAGGCTAATGGAGGGGTAGTTTCTGGGGTCTGTGGTGGCACCCCCTTTGTGGAGTGGGATAACCATCACTGTGCACCATTCATACTGAAAATCAGGATCAAGTGAACTTTTGCCCTTCTCCACGGGAGGTTTCTGTCCTCCCTAAGCTCACCTTAGGACACCTGTGTTACTCTTTGACAGGTGTACCACCCCAGTCAAACTCCCCACCTGACACTGTCCCCAAAGTGGATCACACCCAGGAGTTTCGAGACAAAAGATAGAGCCCTGGTGAGGCTTACCACCCCTTCCTCACCGGGTATGTGAAAAGTGGTATTTCACTGGTGGCCTAGGTCTCCCACTTATTATACACCTCCCATGTAGAGAGAATTGAGGCTTCTTAGTTACTGACCCAGGTTTTAAGTGGGGGATGTCACATTATTGTTGGCAGTCCAGTTGGATATTAGCCATACATCACATTTTAATTGGTGGCAGCTTAGTGGGATTTTTAATTGGATTCCAGTAGCCTGTTTGTAGTTGTCATTAAGATGTGCACTCTTGACAACCACAAGGTAAACTTTCAGAATTTCAATCCGCTACAGTTTTCTTTATTTTTTTTAGTTAGATAGTCAGGGATATCAGGGAAGGATGTCAGCAGAACATTTTAGAAAGTTGACAAAGATCCAGTTGGCTAACGAGTGTAATGCCAGAGGAATGGTGCATGCTAACCTGACTGCAGAAGCAATGATATCAACCTTGGTTGCAGCCACCACTCAGGTTAGCTGTTCAGAGGATACCCAGTTTGGTTTTAATATTCAGCCTGCTGAGACGAGACAGTCCACCTTTTCTTCAGAGAACCTGAAAATCCATCTGAAGTTAGAGAGAATGCACCTAGAGGCTGAGGAGCGAATGCAATGCCTGGAGGCCGAGGAAAGGGATAAGATGTGCTGACATGTACTGGAGGCTGAGGAGAAATAGCATCAACATGAATTGCATACCAAATATCTTGAACTGGAAACCCAATAGCTGAAGACTGAAGAGAGACTGAGGTGTTTAGAAGCCAATGACAATGAGAGAAAGCACCAGCATGAAATGGAGCTTCAAAGCCTTCAAGAGGGTCATGGAGGTAATGGGGAAGGGAATAACCAGATCCCAGAAGCTGTAAAGGTCAGTAAACTTTTTTAAGAGTACAGGGATGGGGATGACTTTGATAGTGTTATTCATATCTTTGAGAAGGTATGTAGACAATATGATGTTGACCATGAGCTCTGGGTTTGGCTCCTGACTCCCTTACTCCATGGTAAAGCTGCTCCACCTGTAGCAAAGTTAAATGATGTAGATTGTTTGAATTATGGCAAAGTGAAATGTTACTTGCTTGACTGTTTCAAACTTACACCTGAGGCGTATAGAAAAAAATGTTTCATGAACACAGATGCAAGGAGGATGAAAGTGTATATGATTATATTGCTGACTTAAGTACTTACTTTCACAGATCAGTGAGTGGGTGTCAGGTCATCACTTTAGATGGACTGGCAGATCTTTTGGGGAGGAAACAAGCCCTCAGTACTTTGCCTGATGACATGATAGTCTGGTTAGCATACTGTGAGTGTAACTCTGCAGAGGAGTTGAGAAGAAAAGAAAAGGGGATCTCTAATTGACAAGCAGAGCACCACTGCATTGGAAAGGAATACACATTGCTACACATGGACATAAGGGAACCCATGGGGGGCAGTCTAAACCACTCCAACAGAGTACACCAGTAATGGAGGAAACTACTAATCTAAGTGCTGTGCCGAAGATACCCAGAAAAAGGACTCAGCAGAATTGTAAGCCTGCCTTTGCCTTGCTGTTATGTTTTAGATTGTTCAAGAACAGTATTCTCTAGTTAGATTAGGAAAGCTTAGTCATTTAGATAGAGTAGTTGATAGACTTCTACAGTTTAATTTTATATTTCTAGTGATTGAATTCTGGTGTTTATTGAAAGTTATTGATTTACATTCTTGTAATCATTTTACTTATTATTAAATATTTTTCATTGCTTTACATTGTGGCTGAACAATCAGTGTGTTCTTCAGAAATTAGAGGGTGTTTATACCATTTTGATACTCCCCAGATCACCTTGAATGCCTGGCTGCTTCTGGTCATAGCTATCATTTAGTGTGACTTTAATTTTTAATAATTGATCACCCTATGAAAGGCATGTCGACCTCTCTGACTGTGGTGGCAACATTATCATTTTTTCTGGGGAGAGGACACAGCTGGAAATCTGGGTTTACCTTCATAATGTCGGCATCCAGAATGTCGAACCCGCTTCTGAGAACACAGACTTGCGATGTCAAAAAACCTAGAATACTGAATGTCCAAACTGCACAATCTTGCCCCCTTTTTGACCCATGTTAGCACTTGTATGTAGGTGTGGAACAGTTGAAAATGTCAAAATACAAGTTTTTTTTCGATATTTGAAAGTTTTTGCGGTTCTGGTTTTGCAGAAAAGGTACGGTGATGTGGCCGTTCAGTCATCTGTGATCGACAATATGAAGGTAGACCAGAAATCTGTATCAGGATTCCCATAAGTGTTTGAGTGTGAAAGATTTTAATTTATTTTAAGTGCGAGTGAGTCAGAGGTCTTAAACTGGAACACATTGCTCTGAAGTGTATGATAAGGGATTACATTTGGGGTGGACAGAGGTATATAGTCCAGTTTTAGGAAAAAAAGAGCATGTTCTTATTGTGCTCTTAAGTGAAATTGTGGAATTTTACAGCTGTGTGCTCTGTGCTCTGGTCATTTCTGTGACGCTCCCACACTGGAGTCAGTAGTGAGGATTGACGCTCCTTAATTACTGACCTAGGTTTTAAGCGGGGGAAGGCACAAAATTGTTGGTAGTCCAGTGGGATATTAGCCAGACATCACACCATTATATGGTTACATAACTCTATATCTAACTGACATTTTGCTACCAAGGACCAGTCTTCACTCTCTCCCTCAGCTAACCTTAGAAAACATGTCCCATAGCTTTATTCTTGCCCAATATTTTATGTCTCTGTCAATAAACTATCCTTCACAACCTTTACCTTCCAGTGCTACTGTATGGTTCTACTCAAGTCAAATCATATTGTCATCATCATAATCCCCCTTTTTTCCATTTTCTTCTTGGGGTTATGATATTGTGTCAACTGTTGCCATCTGTCTCTATTCACTGCCACCCTTCTGCCTTTTTGACACTCATGCCTGACTTTTTGCAGGTCTTATTTACTTATTTATATATTTATTTGACATTTGTTAACTAGTCCAACTTAGCCAAAAGAACCCCATTTCAGTGGAGCCCCAAGGAGTAAAGCTCCAGCATACACATTAATGAAATTACAGAACTAGAAATAATATAAGCAGTGAATACAAAGATGGACATGCATAGAGAAAATAACAAATAATTCATATAATATACATAGATGAAAAGAAAAAAGTACAAAGTCTAGTCTTATCTCACACAATCTGTCTGCCTCTTTGCTCAATGCCCTTGTTTCCTCTTACCTTCTGTTCCAATCTACTTCACCAGATTGTCTTATGTGTTTCTGCACATGTGCCTGAGTGACAGTAATCTGTTCTCTTTGACCATTTCTAGAATTGGAGCTACTTTAACTTCTGCTCATATGCCCTTATTTCTTCATATGTCCCACAGTGCGCACCCTACCCCTATCTAAGCCAGTTCATCTCCATCAGCTTTAGCTTCCTTAACTGCTCTGCCTTTATTGCCCAGGTTTCCATGCTATACAGTAGTATTGGTTGTACCAGTGTTTTGTACACCTCACTTTTTAGTTTCCTTGACATTCTTCTGTCAGATATTACACCTGACACTCTGTGCTAGTTGGGTGTAGCCCCTTTGATTCTAGATTTGACCTCTTCATTCAGACCGCCTCATTCAGACTTCCCTTTTCCTCAACCACCCCTCCAAGATGCTTGAAGGTGTAAATCTGTTCCACTATTTTCTCTTCTATCTCAGTTCTCAGCTTCTTCTGAACTCCACCATTAGTTTCCATTACAAATGTTTTATCTGTACTCAGTTTCATCACATGTGCCTTCAGTTTTGCATCATTTCCTCTATCATTTGCTGAAGTTCTTGGCTGCAATGACACTTAATCTACCGCATCTTTGTTGAGCTGTCCCCTCTGACCTGTTTGCTAATGTAGTCCATCACCAGTATGCACAGCAGTGGGCTCAGACCTGAATCCTGGTGCAAACCCATTCCCACTGAGGCACCTCTATGAGACTGAACACTGCTTGTACATGAGTCTTTGAGTCCTTGTTCATAGGTTGCACTAATTCTTCTAATATTTCTGGAACTTTGAACCACCACAAGACTGCCCTAATCAGCTTTCTTAGGACCCAGTCATAGGTTTTCTCCAAGTCTAGGCATGCCCAGCTGGACTCATCTCTAGATTCTTCTCAACTATCTGCCTCACTGCAAACATTGAGTCAGTTGTGCTACATCCTGATCTGTATCTGAACTTCTCGTGTCCCATCTTACTTTGTACTACTCTGAATATTCACTTATCAGTCACCATCTCCAAAACTTTCATGCAGTGTGACAAGAGTTTGATATCTAAATACTACACACATTTGTGAATATTCTCTTTGTTCTTGAGCACTGGCACTAGTATGCTTATTCACCAGTCATCTGGGACTTATCTTTCTTTCCCCACTGCTACCAGTACCCTCAGGAACCATTTCTCTGCTATCTCACCCAGCATCTTTATCATGTCTGCTGTAACCTCATCTGAGCATGCCCCTTTGCCTGACTTCATTTTCCTTAATGCTCTTCTTACTTCTATGGTGGGCTGCTCCTCCTCCTCTCATCTCATTGTAGGCTGTGTCTGAGGCAGTACAGCTTCTGTGGGGTTTTCTTCTTTTAGAAACTTCTGGAAGTATCCTTCCATTTGCCATTGATGCCTTGTGGACTGGTGAGCAGATTGTTGCATCACTTATGAATTGTGTCTCGTTATCTTTATCGTTTTACCTTTGCCTTACAACCTGATATAGTTTCTTTGTGCCATCTACTGACTTACTTTTCATAAGGTGGTGGTGTGCCTCTGATGCTTTGTTCTTTGCTAATGGAACTCCTTTCTTAGTTTGTTTGTTAGCCAACCAGCATTCCTTCCTAGCCTGGTCTTTCATATCTCCCTCTTTTTCCTACACTCCTTCTTTTTGATAGCATCCCGGACTTCTACATTCCACCACCAGCTTTCCTTTTATACCTTATTTTCATACTTGTCTCAGCCACATGTATAGTCTGTAGTCCTTAAACATGCTGTTTTGTGACACTGTCATTCTTCTTCAACTCCACCTATTTTTTTTTTTTCTTCTTGAGGTGCTAGAACCTTGAGTAATTCATTGTACTGTTATGCTTTCCCTCCAGTCAACTTCCAAGTTTTCAGCCTGGTCTCTGTTGACCTTTGAGCCTCCTGTGACCACTACTTGCAGCTGATTGTGGCAATCAGTGGTTTATTCTGTGGGGCAACTGTATCATCACTGATGATCTCTGATTCTATCCCATTGCCCTTTCCTTACTTTGAGGACGTCTACCTGAAATGCATGTACAAGACCAGTCTTGTGTGTGGTCTTGTGACTGTATTGGCTACTATCAAGCCATTTTCCAGACAGAAGTCTAGAATGGCCTCTTCTTCTTTCTTCCTGTTGCCCCACCCATGTGAACACAGGCAGTCATCATATGCCATTCTCTATGCTCCTATATGTGCATTCAGGACACCCAATATCAACACTGATTACTGTTGTCTTGCTTTAGCTTGTAGGTCCTGCAACTGCTGTCTAAATGTACTCTTTTCCTCACTATCACAACAGTGCTAGGGTGCATTGGCTGAGATTATGAATACTGCTTTATAGGTGACAGCTTAGAATCTGTGCTTATATTCTGATCGTGGTGAGAGTAGGAGCAGAGTGCATTGATTCCTGACTCTTTCTGGTTGGAGAGTGAGTGTCTGTGCTTAACATACCTGATTGGTATGGTTGCTAAATAAGGCATCTGCCAGAAAAATACCACAAGCCTGCAGACTTTTGCATCCTTTGAGACAAGACTGTGGATCACCAAACAGGCTGTCACCTGCTTCTCTTATTGGGATTGGTGCTAAAACTAGCTAGTTTTAGCTAGAACTAGCCAGCTTTTTAGCTTCAGCACTCAAAACTGTTTCTTTGTGCTCAGCGGTTGCTCAGAATTCATTGTAAGCACTAAATAAACTAGAAATTACTACAGCACTCTACTTTCCTCACTTGTCAAGAGGAAAACAGTTCTTAGTACTTAAATTAATAAGCACCTATACAGGCATGTCCAATGGTCAGCTCCTGTTTTTTTTTATCCTGTCCACCTGATGAATCTGGGCATCTTGGGGCAATGTAGCAATTGTCTCATGTACACTGACAACCCTCTCCTGTTACCACCCAACACCACAACCTGTAAGAGATGCACTTATATATCCAGACTGGAAGCCAAGCTCTCTCCAGCCAAGACTGGACTAGACAGTCAAGAGGAGAAGGTTAACACCTTCACCACGCCACACTTAGCACATAGTCCTTCAAAACTCACACTACCAAAACACACATATAAAAACACAAAGCACACACCCACATTCATGGAAGCTCTCAATAAAAATATGCCCAAGCAACAGAGACCTCCCAAGCTGAAGCACAGACAACCATCACCCTCAACACTACCCAAATGACACATAACCCACAAAATCAGTGTGCCATTCAACCTCAGCCCATAAGGCAAAACAACGTACCTAACACACTAGTCGTAGGTGACTCTATAGTCAGGCACACTGATGTTCCACTCACCAGGCTAAACAAGGAGAAAGTTACTCTCAGCTGCCTGTTGGGTGCCAGGATCCACTACATAATGCACACATACAAGTCACTCCACAACAAGTACAAATACAACTCTGTCATTGTCCATGTTGGTGTGAATGACCTGAGATGCATCTCCCTGGACTACATGAAAAGAGACATGGAGGAGCTCTTGGATCTTGTAGCCCAGACAGGTATGACCCTAGCCCTGAGTAGCATCCTGTAATTGCTCAGAATGATATCACAGTACAAGGACAAAATGATTGACTTTTAAAATTGGCCAAGCTTCTGGTGTCATTCTAAGAGGATCCAGTATCTGTTTGCCTGGGATGACATGGTCGACAGACCACGATGCTTTGCCAGAGATGGCCTGTGCCTGTCGCCCCTGGGATTCTGGATACTGGCTAAGGCTCTTGCCATCCCTATAGTGCCTTTTTTAGGCAAGGTTCAAATGGTAAATTCACCACCGTAACAGGTACAAGCAAGCAAACTCTGAGAGTAATGCTACTCAGTGCTAGAAGTCTAAACCTCAAAATGCACTCACTCGAGGCACTCCTTAAAATGGAGAACATCGACATCTGTGCGGTGACAGACACCTGGTTCAAGGTTCCAGAGAGCACCCCTGCATTACTAGGCTATAATTCATACCACACCTTTTGGCCACCTAACCTGGACCGAAACACTATAAGCAGAGGCGTGTCCATATTCATTAAGGATATCCGCACTATAGCTGCTCAACGTAATGCATCTGAAATTATCCAAGTGTAACTATAACACTGGCCAAGACTACAATCCAGGTTGTAGCTTGTTACAGCTCCCCCACCATGCCCCAGAATTCCCACTCTTCGTTTCTTAAGATACTGGAAAATATTAAAGTACAACCTAATACCTTAATTATGGGCGATTTCAACTAACACACCATCAACTGGGAAAACAACTCATGTATCAACTCATTAGCTTAATGTTTTCTGGAATTCATAAATTACAATGCCTTGGATCAGCTTGTCCACACCCCCACCAGGAGCAGCAATATCATGGACCTGGTCATTACCAATATGGGTAACCAGTGTTCCATGCCAGAGATCAACTCCTTGCTGGTCAGATCCGACCACAAGCTAATCACCCTAGACATCCATATCCCATCCCCACCCTGCATTAAGGAAACTACCATCAAGAACTACTCTAAAGCCAACTTCATGCTTCTTAAGATAGAAGTGGCAAACTTCACAACACCCATACAGATGGAAAATAGAGGTACTACTGCTGAATCTTACACAAATGCACTGTATAAGCACATACACGAGTGCATGGATCATGCCATCTCCAACAGAACCAAGACACTATGCTCCAAAAAAAGGAAGCCAATCTGGTGGTCCCCTGCCATAAACAAACTCTACAACAGAAGGAGGAAGCTGTTGGAAAAAAAAAGAGTAAAATCCCAAGATTGGAGGAACTCCCTGGTCAGCCTCAGCAAGAAGCTAAGATTCCTTATAAAATCCTCCAAAGCCAGTTATGAAAATAAAATCACCACTGATTCTAAAGACAATCACAAAGCATTCTACAACTATGTCAAGAATCTCAATGGCAACACTCAGATCTGCTCTGAGCTACAGCACAATGGCACTAAATATACAGAACCAAATGATATTGTCAACATCCTGGCAGTTAGGTTCAGTGCTAACTTTACCCCCCTCTCACCCTCCAAAAGGCCCATTTTAATACCGGAAGAATGCAAAGCCCCTGTAATCATGGATGAACAAGTAAAGACCGCACTCTCCAAAGCCAAGAACACAGCATCCATGGGACCAGACAACATCACAGGCTGCATACTGCTGAATGATGCACTGTGACAGTTATCCCACTCCACAAAGGAGGTGCCAAAAAGGACCCCGGAAACTAATGCCCCATTAGCCTGACAAGCCTGGTCTGCAAGGCCATGAAATGTATCATCTTGGAGCTAAAAACAAAGACACAGGTAACCTCCAAACCCTGGACCCCACTCAGTTTGGGTTTGTAAAATGTAGATCTTGTCTTCTAAACCTGACTGACTTCTTTGAAGCAGTCACTAGAGCTGTAGACAAGGGCAAGGTAGTACACACAGCCTATCTTGACCTCGCCAAGGCTTTCAATACCATCCTCCACTCTGGAATTACAAATAAACTCACTAAACTGGGCATAAATCCCTGTGTCACAAAATGGGTGCCCAACTGACTCACTGACAGAACCCACACGGTAAAAGTAGCCAACTCCAAGTCTGACTTCAGACCAGTGACGAGTGTAGTACCACAGGGTTTGGTCCTGGGGTCCTCTCCTGTTTGGCATCTACTTCTCTGACATGCAGGCCAATACAGGAGGTCTTTGGCTAACAAAGTTCGCAGATGTCTGCAAACTGGGAGCCATAATAGAATCACCTAATGATGTAGGCATTCTACAAAAGGGCCTCACAAAGACAGATGATTGGTGTCAAAGTCATGGCCTCAAACTCAATGCCAAGAAGTGCATTGTATTGCCATCCCCTTTGGGAAAATCTCAGTACCCATGAACTACCACATAGGCAGTAGCTCACTAAACACTGAAAGGGTGGCGAAAGCCAGGGAACCTTTTTGGCTAGGCTTATATAGGCCAAAGGGCCAGTAGCCTAGTACCTATGTATGAACCTACTTCTGATGACATCCCTGACTATCTTGTGAAGCTTCTCTCTGGAAAGTCCTGGCCATTCTTTTAAGTTTATTATACTTGATGTTCTTGAATTAAATAAAAGAGGTGGGCCATGGACACTTTTATTAGAAAGAAAGGAACTTTTACGGCAGATATGTTTAAATGCAACACAATGGCCCTGTTTAAATGAATTTATTTCCATTTCTTTTTTATTAAAGTTAAATGCACTAGAGAGATAGTGTATGTATTTAGTCATAAAGAACTCCTTTTGCATATACTTATGTATACACACACACACACACACACACTCATATATGTGTGTGTGTGTGTGTGTGTGTGTGTGTGTATATATATATATATATATATATATATATATATATATGTAGATGAAGTAGGTGTGTCTGTATATGTATATCTGTGTGTACAAAACATATTAGATGTATACTTTGTTTTAAATCTATGAGAATATATATCCATATATTTTTTATGTGTGATAGGTTATTTAAATTGTATGGTTTATTATATTCTTTAGAATAATAGATGTAGGTGTTATTTAAATGTGGGGCTATGTTTTATCTAGGTGATTATTATGAATGTAATTGGCCTCTTTGATGTGGTTGACTGAACCAGGGAGTGTAGGTTTTTTAATTGTTTTTAATGTCTGTATTGTGTACTTGCATGTGTCTGATGAAGTCCCTGAACAAGCAGGGACAAAAGTGCTTATTTATAAGTGTTATTATTATTTTTTTTCTTTTTCAATTAAATATTGTTTCTTCATTTGTGCATTTATTAGCTTCACCCACATTTACTGGAAGACCTGTTTCCTGATAGGTTCATAGGTTCACAAGAGGTTACTAGGCTAATGGCCCAAGAGCCTTTACAAGCATAGCCATGTAAGAACCTGACTACCCTTATTGACCCTAGTTAGATGGTCATTTTTGGCACAGGGAGATATATCTGTCTCTGCAGTATGTTCTGTTTATGTCACAGGTTAGGTTGAGATCACTGGAGCAAGTTATTCTTGTCGCATTTGATTTGCAGATGTCCAGCAATTCCATTAGGGTAAGGTCCGAGACTTCTATGCCAGGCACAGGTCACCTTTCAGCAGCCTGTATGATGCTGAGTACAGTGACAGTGCCTTCTGTCTTTCCATGTATGTCATGTTTTGGAGGCCCTGGATTCTCTTGGTCAGAGACCTCTGTGGTCTCTCCTATTGCTGCAGGTCTCTGGTGAGGTACATAAAGAAGGGAGCATTGTACTCAATTAGTGTCTGATAAGAGTAGAGTAAAGAGGAGCTATGACCACCCTGGTCTTGAATGCAATGTCCTTATTTATGAGGTGTACAATGTAGAATGCTTTTCTTACCACTATGGACACATGGTGATCGGCGTTTAGATTGCTATTAACCTGTCTTCCCAAGTCTCGCACCAATGAGTTTGAGCTTAGAAGGGTGCTATCTATATTATAATTAGCAGTGGGAACTTCTTTGCCAAAGGGGACAATGAGGCATTTTTTTTGCATTAAGTTTCAGTCCATGGGTTTGGCACCAATCATTTGGCTGTGTCTGCCCTTTCTGTAATATGCTAACATCATTGGGGGAGTCTAAATGATTGCGTCCAGCTTGCAAACTTGGTAAGCCACAGGCCATCTACCTGTACTTGGACCTCAGAGGAATAGTTTCCAAACAGTAGAGGGCCCAGCACAGATCCCTGTGCTACTCCACTGGTAATTGGCCTACTGGTGGAGGTTGGCTTCCGAACTTTGACAGTGTGCATTCTGTCAGTGAGACAGTTGGCTACCCATCTAAGAATGCATGGGTTAATCTACAGATGGGAGAGTTTCTCTATGATACCTGAATGGGGGATTGTGTCAAAGGCCTTGGCTAAATCAAGATAGGCAGTATGTACAGTTTTTCACTCATCCAGGGCTTTTTTGCCATTCTCAAAGACATAAAATAGGTTTACTAAGCAAGATCTACCCATGACAAAATCAAACTGGGAAGGGTCAAGAGTTTTGAAGGTTGCCTATGTCCTTGTGGATAAGGTATATGATGATTCTTTCCATAGTCTTGCACATAAAGCTGGTTAGGCTTATGGGTCAATAGTTCCCAGGGTCAGTAGATGGATGTGTAGGCATGTTCAACTGTGAAGATAATTCCATTTCTGCATGTTACCAGATTGATGTCCATTGCATATCACATAACATTTGATATTGATTTATGTAGTGTAGTTGATATATTTGTGAACAAGTACTGAGAGAGCACGGCTGCAGTGCACTTGGAGAGTTAACACGTGACTGCATTGTAAATTTGTGACATATCAGTAGCTAGGTCCTTCAGTTTGTTATATGTCCACATGTAATTTCATGGCATGAATAGTAAATGGACGGTATACAGCAGTAATACATGGTAATAGTGACTTTGCATAGCATAGAAGTGAGCAGTGGGTTTGTCCGATAGTTGGCAAAATGTTGGTGCATGCGAGACACATATTTATTTATTTTATTTTTTATTTTGCATCTGTTTACCTGGAAAGTCCGACTTGACACATCCTTTTTCAGGGGAGGCCCGAGGAGAAAAGCTTGACATAATGGAAAAGCAAACATTTCCATATATAGGAAAATAACAATATGCACACAATTACAGAGCAGTAGTAAAGTATAAACATTTACATATATAAGAAAAATTGCAAAATGTATTCACTTGCAGAACAATAACAGAGTAATAGTTCTAGTCAGTATACACAACATATGTATATAGTAGTCATATTTGTGTTTAGTATTTACAATCGGCTAACTTATACAACTGTTACTATTCACTTGATAAGTGAGGTATTTTCATAGTTTGAAACTTGAGGGAGTTTACAGATGGTACTGGAAACACAGGACTGAGAAAGAAAATAGTTGCATTTGGGTTTTGTGTGCAAACTGATGTTAGTTCACGGGTATTGCTTGAGCATAGCCAAGATTTCAATAGGTGTGCTTTAAGTATCTTTTTAAAGTGGAATGGGTTAGTGACAGTAGTTATGTCTGTAGGGAGTTTATTCCAGTTTTTGGCTATATAGTTAGAGTAGAGGGAGTCACCTGAAGTATTGATGGACTTGACGGTTGTCAATAGATTGAGATTACTAGACTAAGGTTGTAGGAGATTTTGGAGGGAAGGGGTCTTCTCTGGGTGGTTTAGAATTTGTTGGGTGATGGTGAGTTGGTTATAGAGTAGTAGCTGGGCAGTTCTTGTCAGTTATGTTTCCTGAGTGCTATGTGACCTAAATGGAAAGTCGGTGGCAAACCTGGCAATTTTGTTATAACATGATTCTAGTTTAGCTAAGTCTGATTTTTTAGGCTGATGAGAACTGACGAAATATAGAGAAGTGCTGAAATCAGGTGAGTCTGAGTAATCGTTGCTTTTGTATTGTTAGTGAGAAATTGTTTGTTTCTATATAGGGTGCCAAGTTTTTGTGCACTTTTTTATTGTTTGAAATATATGAATGCCAAGTCTTAAGCTACTGTTGATAACTACTCCTAATAACTTAGTGTGTGTCACTGGTGAGATGATGGTGTTGTTTAAGGATAAATTGTTAAAAAAGGGGGAGGAGGAAGTGTGTCTTGTGGGTTGAAAAATCATGAGTTTGGTTTTGTTGGAGTTTAATATTATTTGAGAATTAGATAACCAAGGCTCTACCTTTGAAAAAGAGTCCTGTGTTATAAGTTGTAGTCATTGTAGAGATGGAGCTGCATATATCAATATGGAATCATCAGTGTACTGCATGATAGATGCATGTTCTGTTGAAGAGTGAAGTTTGATAGTAAATAATGAGAACAGGAAGGGACCCAGAATGGATCCTTCAGGTACTCCTATATTAACAGGCAGAAGACTGGAGAGGTTTTGTTGCCATTTGGTTAGGTGGTCTTGGAATCATGCTGTAGTAGTTGGACTTAGATTCAGGCCAGTTAGTACATTGATCAGTTTGCTATGTGAAACCATAATGAAGGCTTTTGGAAGGTCGAGAAATATAAAGGAATACACATTTTCCATTGTTCCTATGAACATTCACAGTATCAGTGAAGGACATTAGAGCAGTGATGGTGATGTGTTAGGGACAGGATCAATGCTGAGTGTTTGATAGATTGTTAGTTAGCAGATAGTGCATGATTTGCATATGTATACATCTCTCAAGTATCTTAGGGGAAAAGAATGGCTATTGGTCAACAATTAGACATTTTTGTTTACGTATCTCCTTTATGTAATGGGATGATATGGGAAATTTTCCATATAGAAGGGACTTGTTGCTCAGAGCTGGATCTGTTAATAAGTATGGATGCAGGGTAGGCAATTGCATCTGCAGCAACTCTAATATAGTCTGCAGGCAGTTTGTCAGCTGCTAGGGTGGTAGAGTTACATTTTATGATCATTTTTATATCATGTTTGTTGAAACAGGTTGAAGGGAAGAAGCATTATTGTTACCTTTAAGTGCAGTAAGGACTGGAGGATGAGTGGTGTCAGAGTTATTTGCGAGAGCTAAAATTGTTTCAGTAAAATATTTATTGAACTCAGTGGCTATGTTGTCAGTGTTGGAGACACTGTTTGGGGCAGGGGTGTGTGCTAGCATTGCCTGGTAGGAGACTCTTATTGATAGCTGACCAGAACTGTTGTGGGTTGTTGTGATGCATTGTTTGGCTGTTGTGGTGGTACCTAGCTTTGTCTAATTTAATGTATCATGTTTGCCTTGTTTCTGAGCTCTTGGTAAGTCTGTTTGGAATTTATGCTAGTGTTATTGAGGGACTGTGCCCAAGCTTTGTCTCTTCTTGATATTAGTACTGCCCTGATTTCCTTCCTTAGCCATGGTGCATGGTTGTATTTAATTCTTACAGTGCTGGGTGAGGTGTGCTTGTTCTGGATATTTATGAAAATGCAGTTAAAATATTTCACAGCTTCATCTAGCGGTAGGTGTTTGAGTAGAGGCCAATTACAGAGTTTGAGGGTGGAGATAAAGCAGTGGGGTTTGAAGTTTTTTTTTGTTCCTTATAAGTTGGTAGGAGGACAGTTTATTTGGATTGAATCATTTTCTGAGAAGAAAGGTTGGGAGATGCTCACTGACGCTATCTGGGAAGCAACCAGAGAGTAAGGAGTGAAAAGGTATATTTGTAAGGATCTAATCAAGGGTGGAGTATCTGTTAGATGTCTTATCAATTCTGGTTGGTGAATGGATAATTTGGGAAAATGCCATGGAGGTTGATGTGATTACTAGGGTTTTTGAGAGTTACAGCTTATCCAATGTTGAAATCACCAATGATTAGTGTTTCTTGGGAAAGTATATTTGAGGCCCAATATAATATGTTTCCCATGGTGAAAATGTTGTTTCCAGGTGGTATGTAGGTTCTGAATATATCTATATGCTTATTTTAATTTATTTTTAGTTTTGCATAAATAATTTCAGCATTGCCAAAATTGAGGACCTTTTGATTAATAGCTTCTAAGTTAAGGTTGTTTTTAAATATGCCACTGCCTCTTCTGCTCTTTCCGTCTGTTCTAAGAATGTTATAGCCAGGTGCAAGAATTTCATCATCCTTAGTTTCTGGTAGCCAGGTCTCAGTTATTACAACAATACCCAGTGTGTGTGTGTGTGTGTGTGTGTGTGTGTGTGTGTGTGTGTGTGTGTGTGTGTGTGTGTGTGTGTGTGTGTGTGTGTGTGTGTGTGTGTGTGTGTGTACATGTGTGTGTAGATATATATATATATATATATATATATATATATATATATATATATATATATATATATATATATATATATATATATATATATATACACATATATATATATATATATATATATATATATACATATGTGTATATATATATATATATATATATAGATATATATATATATATATAGAGAGAGAGAAAGAGAGACTGGCATGTAGGTCTTGGATTTTATTTCAGATGCTTCTAATATTTATTGATTATTAAGAGGTCAGTTGCTTTTCTGGGGTAGTTATTATGTTAAATGAGTGACTGGGTGGAAGTTGGTGGTGGACAGAGGATTATTGTATAGGTGGTCCAGGATTTGGGTGAATGTATCCACTGATTGTTAGTTTAGATGCTATATAGGTAAGGTATTTGAGAATTTTAATTAAGTAGCTATGATATTTTATGGAGATTTGGGAAGTTTGTTGTTGGGACAGTAGGTTGTAATAGGTTTGTTGTATGGAAGTGATATTGAAGATAGAGAGGGTATGCTGATGCTGTTTATTTTGTTATTTTCTGAGTAAGGGATCTGGACAGGATGGGTTTCAATTTTATTGTTTAGTGTGATATGGTAGGAGGTTAAATGAGCTGCTATAGACAAGAGAAGTAGAGCTGCAGTATATAGTGGCAGCATGTTGTTGTTAGAAGGGGTAAGTAGACAAGAAATTGTTGTAATAGCAGTATTTTATTAGTATGTAAAGGTTGTTTGTGTATAACTGTTATCTTGTTTCCTGGGATAGAATGGTTGTTGAATTAGTGGGTGTGTGGGCTTTACTTAGTAATTGTTTTTCGTAGGTTAGTGTGTTTATGGGTTGTAGTCAGATGGAAATAAGTTTAGGTGTACTGGGGTGGGTAGAAAATGGGGTAGGGTAGGGGAGTGAAGTGAGCCTGAGAGGAGTGAAGGATGAATGGAGCAGGTAAAACCAGGTCCGACAGACTAGCGTGGCTTAAAAAAAATCATATACCTGCGAATTTCTATAGAACTGAATCATATGAAGGAATTTCAGATGGGATTTTTTTCAATGAGAGGCAACTAGCAAATAGTAATAAATGGTGTTTTGCCTATCAAACCATTTTATAGTTTATGGAGAAAACTTGAGTGAGAGAGAGAGAGAGCCAGCAGATGTTATATTCAGGTAGCTTGCCTTTATCTCTTGGATAGTTTACATCCATTTACATCTGTTTTAGTTCTGGTGTACATAGGGAAAAGGGGGGCCTAAGAAGAAACCATCTCAGCAAGGTGTGCATGCCACTATTACTACTGAAACATGACTAGTAACAAGAATAGATATGCAGTTGAGCAGAACGTACTTTTTTCAGGATGAGTTTTAAAGTATTTTCTAAGAGCCCAGTCTGTAGTAGAATAGGAGACTTATCCAAAAAGAGAAAAAAACACTGGAACACTCAAAATCTTTTATTTAAAACTTGCAAGTTAAAATTTCCCATAAAAGTTAAAACTTTCACCATCAAGGCTACATCAGGTGAATACATTTCAAAAACTGCACTCATTACTTATGTACTTAATGAAAATCACATGACACATTTTCAAACCTTCTGGTCCAGTTCTTTCAAATAAGGTTTTAAATTGAAAAAGTCATTTAAACCAGGTGGTATATGAGATCTCATTCACAAAATCCATTTAATCTCCTCACTTTCTGTTAATAACTTCACATCACCTCTCCTTAAGGGTTTATAAATCACTTTTAAAATCATAAACTTAAAGATGTGCTGATCACCCCTTTCCAAAATATTCCTGCTTAATGCATTAATAAGTAACTTGCATCTAATGTCACTAAGATGCCCTGCTATAGGAGACTTAGCAGGGTGTTGTGGGGAGACCTGTGGTTAATGGAGAGACAAAAGCTAGAAGAGTGTATAAAATATTTCCAGAGGTTAGGGCCAGAGTAAAATGAATGTACTCTCCTATAGTAATTTCTACTTCCATTACTTTCCATGTTTCCATCACTATCCATTACTTTCCCATATATCCATTATTTTTCCTGTTTGCATCTACTTAAGCAGTGCACAAACAAGAGCCTTATTTCTAAAATTCTGAGAGGTAGCATTGAGTGTATGAAACACACCTGCTGTTTAGCTGATTCTGTGGCAGCAGGTGTAAATGCTTTGACATATTTCTTTTTTTGAGCCCAGATGATACTGGGTTTGAATCCAGGTGTACCTAATACTTTTAAATAAACAGTAACAATGCAATGACATTAATTCTTTATAGTACATGTGTTGCTGTGTTTTGGCATAGTGCAACAAGGTTAAGTGGCACTGCACACAGGTAACCACAGCATTGTAGAGCCACTCACCATTGCTTGGCATTGGTGTGTAAGGCCTAACTCTGTGCAAATATACAGGCCAAAAAGTGAAGGGATCTTTTGCTTTTTCTAGTCTGATTCTACTTTTTACAGGATTATAGGTGTTAAAATGAGGTAGATAGGAAAGAGGTGAAATGAACAGCAAACAAGGGAAGAACAAAGGGAAAGCAGTACAGGAATGTGCAGGAGGGAGTTAGGAAAGAGCCATAGATATCCATGTGCTTCTGTTTGTAGGTAATTAAAATGATGCCTACACAGTTCTCCAGTGTCTGGGATGCCAGTAGCACTGGATAAAGCTTGAGTCAAAGTACTCCAAGCTTCAGACTTGTACTGGGAGCCAGAATAGTCCCCATCCCTGCAGAAGCTTTTAACTGTGTTGCTTTACCAGGAGTCCAGTAAATATCTTGGACTCCTGAACACCGCACCCCTGTGTCCTAAACTGGGAACCTTCACCTCTAACTCCAGACATGTCTAACACCTGAACTAGAGCAATGACAGCTAATGATTTTCTACCAATTCCTGTTATTGCATTTACCGGTAGTGCGCAAACCTGAACAACAGCACCAGTTGTATTTGCAAGATTTTAAGCAGTGAGCAGCAGTGCCAAGCAGGTTAGAAATATTTTTTTAAATAGGAAGGTTAATCTGACACTTGGTCTTAGTCTGAGGAATATTTTCTGTTGTAGCTTGGAAATATATATCAAACATTGAAAGGTAACTGTTAGGTGAGTTAAGTTTGCAGACATGCAGTGGGGACATAAATGCCATGACCTTACACACTTGCTTTTGATTTTATACACAAGAAAATGTATTTTTAAAGTGTGGGATTCAAACCTAGGGATAAGGAACAAAACACTTTCTTCCACAGTACTGATTTTCCATCTTTGCCACAGAAGACGTCCTGCTCACACATAGTCAGGAATCATTCATAAATACAGGTGACAGTTTGAAGTCTTACACATGTATGTGTGTGACCTGACAAGGTTCTTGTATACAGATCCAATTTTGTATGTGTTTTATTTAATTGTGAAAGCCATCCAAGTCCAAATTGCAGAATTATATTCATAGAAATATAGTAGACAGTATACCCTCAGTCATACATCTGAAAACACAATAAGGCTGTCTTATTCCTCATACATATAATTCATATCAGCTGACTATATAAAGTGTTATAAGTGAGAGTGAATTTAATGAGAAATGAAACAACAGTAAAAATGTGTGGAATATCCTGTATTAGAACCCAAAACCATGTCTATGGCAGCTCTACACTTACACCTGTTGCCACAAGAATGTTGAGATAACACTTGCATATTTTTCAGTTCATTGCTATAAACTGCACTGTTACAACAGTAAAAATAGATTGCACACCCTGTACTAGAAAAGAACTATCTGTATTTCAGCCCTACACCTATACTTGCTGCCACAGAATTAGTTACATGACAGTTCCCTAATTTCCTGCTCATTCTTAAGTTCTCTGTGTTAATCACCATACAACACCACTTAGTGTGTTTATGTGGTGTCCAAAAGAATTAATTCAATGCATTCATTTTAAATGATTGACTGTCTGGGTCCTGTCTGCAGGTGTTCGATGGCTCCAGGTGTTGGGGAACTTTGCTAACTGCTGTGAACATAGCAATTGCAACAATGTATCTTTTTTGCCTTTACACTTTATAGATGCCCTGTTTGCAGGTGTTCTGTCTGCTTTCTGTGTGGGACACTAGTCCTGGTTTGTGCATTGCTAAGCATCATGCAAATGGGAAAAGCACAGCCTAACCTGACATTCATTTTCTATGTTTCCTTTGTTTGCACTAAGCTGCACACTGAGCAAACACTGGCAAAAAATAAATAAATAAAAAGGAAAAGTAGTTGAATTGAAGAAAAGCAATTTATAAAATAGCCACTACAAAAAAAAATTTAGTACACACAAAATATTTTTAGATATGTATGGATTTGAACTCCCACTCCAATGAACCTTCAGAACACAGTAAGCATGCCTTATCCCTCTTTGCCCACATAAACAACTTTGCAGCAGGGGAATGAAATAATTCTGCATACAACCACCTGCAACATCATCCACAATAGTAACAAACCATATGACAGTTATTTGTACATGTATTCATTTTGGATGTGGTACACTGAGTGATCACACAACTGTTTTTGACTATTGCTTGCAAAAATGCAGCTGTGTCTCACATCTCTGTGTCTGTTGCTCATTCTTGTCTTATCTGAACAGAAATCTGAGACATGCAGTCTGTAAGGCATTCTATATCATTGTCCTTAAAAGGTGTGAGGATATTAAATGGCAATAATATAATGCAGTTGTCAACAAATGAATAATAGGTTGGGTGTTAATGAACAGAACCTGCGAATTGTGTGCTGCTTACTTACATTTCCAACCCTGATAAAGTTATTTCTATACTCTGTAAGTCTAACCTGATGCACACACTGTAGTTAGAGCAGTCTGCATTGCTGTTCTGTTTTCCTTCTCCCTACCAGTAATCATTCACAGTTGCAATCCATTAGCAACAATCACTGGAGTGCCTGCACTGTTTTTATCACAGATGATCCTGAGAGTGGAAGTGTAGGAATCTTACCACCTAATGTCAGAGTATCAGCAGACTTTGATGATGATGATGTTCACCAAACAGAGGCACAGTCAGGAGGAGTAGAAGTTGAATCTGACACTGAAGTTGGCATTCAGCCATCACCTGTAATTCCATCGGACACAGCCAGTAGGCCTACAAAGAGTCAAGTATTTGGGATTCTGCATTTCTAATGAGTTCGCACCTCATTTGCATCCTCACAGCACTCACAGCCATGAATGTATACCATAAAAAGGCAACAGTGTAGCTAGGGAACCTGAAGGTGAGGAGACTTGTTTATGTGGTGAACATAGAAAAAGCTATTACTTTTGTATATATCTGCACAGAAGACTACTGACCTTGATAAGGTATGCTTGCATTTTTCAGATATATACTGCATATGCTGAAATGTCATTAGGAAAAAATGTTTAATATTATATAATATATTAATTAGAAAATGCTACTTTTAGCTGTATGCATTACTTAGAAGTGTACTGATTGCTTGGACATATTTGTCAGGGCATTTCACAGATGTGCATGATTGGCAATAGCTTAAAATGCAATGTTCTTTGTTAAATCTGTAGACATATTTCAGGGACAGTTCATTTCATTGCACTTTTAGCATTTAAATTATGGTTTGTTAGCAAAATGTGTCATTTGCCTGTTCTTTGGGGGTGGAGGATCAAAGTTGCAGTTCTGTTTTGGCACAAACAAGGATATGTTGCTATTGTTACTCTCCTTGTTTTGCATCCAGCCTTGTTTTGTGTGCGAATGTAATATGTTACAACCACACAATCCCTGTTTCTCATATTTAAAATGTTTTCACTGTTTTATGTTTCTCCAGTGGGTAATAGTTAAATGCTACCTTTTTGTCATATCTAGAAATAGGACTTTTTTAGTTAAGTGATACTTATGTGTATTATCCTTCCGTTGCGTTTTACATCATCTAGGACAATGGCACCCAGGCATCTCAATTCCCTAAAAAAAAAAAAAACATCAATGACCCTGAGAATCATCATTGTGGAAGTTTTTAGGCAATATGGTGCCTTTCTGCTTGAGAGGGGACATGGAGATATTTTAAGCAGAAGGCAAATTTGGCAGCAGATAACTGCTGATGTGAATACAGTTGATGGCTATGGCAGGGTATGTCATCAGGTGCACCATAGGGCCACAGACATGATCTCATCTGCACAGAGGATAGCAGCTGCAGTGGCCCATGATTGGATGGGTACCTGAGGAGGGTCTGCTACAGAGCCACCACTAACAACAAATGAGTTCCAGTCCTTGGTCAGTGATGCAGACAGCTCCCAGGAAAGTGCAAAACAGCATGTCCTTGACATTGGTGCTACTGTTTCAGGGACAGCAGGAGTGTCCCAGGACGAGCTTTCAGGTAGGCTTATGTATCTCAGTTGTTGAATATTTACAGCAATACATTAGTTTTGTCCAGTAAAGAGGTGGATGGATTATGTCAAAGAAGATCTGCAACAGCCAGGCATGAGTGCTGAAGAAGGCAGGAGTGTGGCACTGAATCGAGAGAATTGGTGACAGTTAACATGATACCCCGACCCTATGTAGAAAAAAATGGGAAAAAGGGGCTGATGATGATGATGATGATGATGATGACATTAGTTCTGTTTAACAATAAATTTGTTGGTGCGGGTTGTAGATTGCTACAGTTAACAACACACTCTGATTAATTACACATGGGCTTAGGCTGGACTTGTCATCCAAGTTCTTGCTGGAAGTATAGCTAATAAACATATAAAGGGCAAAATGTTTTACCTCCTTTGTTACTGGTAATTGTGATGATGTTGTCTTTAATTTTTGCTTAACTTCTTCCAGGACCATCATCCATGGGAAACATAGTATCAACTGTACATGGTAAGCCAAATATCTTCTTTGCTAATGGTGATGAGCAGCTCAAAGAAATATATAACTTTTACCCATATGTGTGATGTGGGTGTCAGGATGGTTGTGTGTATTGCTGTACTGTTTGTAGTAGTGTCATCACTGCCAGTTTGATAGCATACATTTGTCTTTAGTAGTGCAGCTATTAAATTATTTCCTGTGATTGTTATATATTATCACAAGTGATCCTGAGAGTGGAAGTGTAGGAATATTACCACCTAATGTCAGATTATCCACAGACTCTGATGATGATGATGGTGGCCAAACAGAGGCACAGTCAGGGCATGCAGAGGTTGAATCTGACACTGAGGTCGGCATTCAGCCATCCTCTGTAATTCCATCAGACACAGCCAGTAGGCCTACACCAACCCACTCCAGTGTGCCTCAGATATTGGACAGGTGAATGGTTAGACACTTGATCAGGTAAGTGCAGTTAATGTTGCTTCAGTGCCTGTTGACTCTGGCCATAAGCAAAGTTTGGGCAAGGTACCACTCAGCAGGGTTGTTAAGGGTGCTTGGAAGAGGTCTGCTGTCCATCTTCCACCTGATCCAGATACATATCCCCATGCCACTCTACATATGTTTAGAGTCATCATGGAGGCACAGGCACATTCCCATAGGTTGCCATAGATCCTCCGGAGAAATGCTTAAGGTTGTAGATGTGGCATAGGCTGACATGTGTGACTGTCTCAACTGTGTTGCTGATTCAATGGATCAGATGAATGACATGCTGGAATGGGCAGTGTTTCTGATGGAACATCTGCTGGGAGTGCAATAGCAATCTCATTGGCCTAGGTCAGTCACATTTTCTGCTGTTAGCCAACATGGCCATGCCTAATCA